>NC_134837.1:161635618-161754325 GCF_004210375.1 Tachypleus tridentatus | reverse complement strand
ATTATATGTTATATATGTGTATTATTACAGAATGATTACTGTGTATATAGGCTACTACAGAATGTGTTGTGGATCACAAATTGTTTTGGAATACTTTTGGCTCACAATGGATTTACATATTACCATTGTCATTGCTTCTTGCAATCAGCTACCATAACAACAACCTTAATGAAACTTTTGCAATGACTGAAAATTAATTTTTCTAAAATGGATTGAGGCCAGTCATGAATGGTTTTCAATGGTTATCAGAATACAGTAAGTCAATAAAAGTATTTATGAATTCATGTTTATGTGCTGATGGATCTGGACCCGAGGATAACTTTCTGACAGTCTTTGTCTAAATGTAGACCTAGAGTTTAGTATGTTTGACTGTCTTACGAATGTTTTTTTTCATAAATGTCAGTGTTTTTCTTATCATTATAACTATATATGATCCGTATTATTTTGTGTTTTTTCTCTGTATATTTCAGACTGCAAGATGAAACAAGTTCATTTAAGTGGTGCACAAAAGAAAAAACTGGCAGAAAAGAACCAACAAAAGGCTTTGGATTTAGTGGCCAAGTCTAGATAGCAGACTAATTTGTTCACTGAACTTACACAACAAGATCTTCCAAATCAAAACCCATCTCTGCCATGAGAAGTCACTTGTACTGTATCTGACTCTGACATGATTAAAGTTGAACCAAGCTCCACATCTACAAGTACCACTTTGTCCACTTGAAGGTCAGAACATTATGATGACGTTGAGGTGTCACAGGCTTGCTCAACTGCAACAACTTTCACAACTGATCTTACTTTGCTTGTAAATTCTCCAGATAAATCTAGTGTTAATGTTGATGCAAGTTTCTCCACAAGACAGTTTGAAGTTGAAATAATTTCTGAAAATGAAAATTGCTGAACTATGGTAAAATGCTTCAGTCTAAAAAAAGATGAAGAAACTAAAGCAAAAGATCCAGGGTTGTGGCTCGATTTCTCTGCTGCTGATGTGGCTTATTCGATTGCTTGTGGACCCACTGACTGTTAACACCACAATGGGTCATTTGTTAAATCTTGCTGGACTTTCAATAGTAGCAAACTAATGAAATACTGTTTGCAAAAACTTTCTTTGGGGTAAAAGCCAATGGTGAGTAATACAAGAGAGAATGGTTGTTGTATTCACTGTCGACTCTTTGTCCCTAAATTTGCCTCGTGTTTTGTTGAAAGAGAAGGGTTCAGTGACTGGCGAAATACTATTGTAATTGATCATCATTAAAGAAGCACTACTCACCGAAACTCTATGTTAACATACTTAACTTACAGACAAGGTTTAGGCTTGCAACAAGAGTTGGAAAAGAAATTAAAAGAAGAGTGCGATTACTGGGAACATGTCTTGGAGCATGCAATAGTTGTTATTTGTACGTTAGCTGAACGTAGCCTGGCTTTTCACAGAACAGATGAAATTTGGTTCACTGCAGAATGGGAATTTTTAGGGCTACATTAGCTCATAAGTCAGTTTGATCCAGTTTAGCAGGGCATATTTATAAATATGGAAATTTTGGAAAAGGAAATCCTTCATACTTGTCCAAACCGCCAATGAAGAACTCATTGAACCAATGGTTCAGAAGGTCTACACATTTGTTGTTGATGAAGTAAATTCTTCTTGTTATTTTAGCTTGTCAGTTGACTCGACGCCAGATCTATCACATATAGATCAGATAAGAGTTGAACTCGATACTTAAAAAATGAGCAGCCTATTGAATGCTTTTTAACCTTTTTGGAACCAAAAAGTCAAATGACTGATGAAATGGCAAACCAGGTATTGCAGTACTTACGTGAACTTTGCAAACTTAATTTTACAAAATATAGGGGTCAGTCTTATCACAATGCTGCTAACATGTCTGGGCGTTGTAAGGATATGCAGCAAAAGATTTTAGAAGAAAATAAGTTTGCCATATATGTGCCTTGTGCAGCCCATTCATTAAATCTGGTAGACCGAAGTTCTTTCTACTGCTGTCAAGTGGCAATTAACTTTTCTCTACAATGTATTTGCTCTATACATATTTTTCAGCCTCAACCAGCCAGTGGAAAATTTTTAAAGCTTGTACAATCAGGCAGAACGTGCTTCCATATTGCTCTCATGTTACTCTCGCTTCGTTGATATTCTCGATAGCACTTCTGATGATGTAATTTTTCCAGAATTTAGTCGAAGATAGTGCAGCTTCTGTAATTGTAGTCTTTATTGCTTGAGAGAAAGTTCGCTTCAAATAATAAGCTTCAAACGTTACAATGACACCGTGATTCATTAATTGCAGTAGAGATGTTGTATTGGGTGGAAAAGATGAATTTTGACATTTCCATTAAAGTCACAAAGTCCTGTTGGATGACTTTAAAGTCCAAGTTGTTTTCTTTTGCAGTAATGTTCAACTGCAGGACAAAAATAGCTTTTTTAACCAGTCTTCAAACAAAGGTTTTGGGACCCATGCTTTTTTTATTTGATCGCCAAACAACTGGAAGAGTCTTCTTTGCACAACTGATAAGTGTTCGGGGTGTTTCCGCACGATACACAAGCACAGGTTTTAATTTAAAATCGCCAGATCCATTTCCGCAAAACAAGTGTCAAACGATCTTTTACCCCTTCTAACGTGGCCGAGTTTTTTTCATTTTCTGATAGAAAAGTTCTTGAAGGCACTTTTTTTCCCAAAATAAACCCCTTTTATCAACATTAATATTTGGTTATCTTCGTAACGAACTTTTTATTAATTTGAACTTTCGCCTGCAATACGAACATTATGAAAACCAGAGTGTTTTTTAAAACGAAAGAACCAATCACGGCTTGCCAAAAATATTTCTTTAGTTCCCCATTCACCAACGGTTTCTTTAAAGGCGGCCCGGCATGGCCAAGCGTGTTAAGGCGTGCGACTCGTAATCTGAGGGTCGCGGGTTCGCATCCCGGTCGCGCCAAACATGCTCGCCCTCCCAGCCGGGTCGTTATAATGTGACGGCCAATCCCACTATTCGTTGGTAAAAGAGTAGCCCAAGAGTTGGCGGTGGGTGGTGATGACTAGTTGTTTTCCCTCTAGTCTTACACTGATAAATTAGGGACGGCTAGCACAGATAGCCCTCGAGTAGCTTTGTGCGAAATTCCAAAACAAACCAATCTTTAAAGGCGTTTAAAAAACTCGAAGCTTTCGTTTGAATTTCCATTTGACTTAAAGGAATTCGCTTCTGATTACAATCATCTATCCATATTGATAGCAGACATTCCATATTCACCATTAGAGAGCTCCTTTCTTGACGATTGTTTTCGAGGCAAAACAGTTGGTAGCCATTCAATACTGTTTTACTGGTTCTTTTATTTAACAGTCTTACAGATGATTCATTTATTCCTTCGTCTCGTGCGAGTTAGGTTTCTTTGGCTCAGTATCATCACACATTTTTTTCTCACGCATAATAAAATGATCTCTGTAAAAGTATACACCCGTCCTTAACATGAAAAAAACTGAACTGCCGCTGACAGCAAGTGATGCTCAGATTTATACTGTGCAGTATATAATGTGCATGCGCATTGTATAGGCTTGTAGAAAGATCTAGAATAAGCGAATGACACAAATTCGTAGACATCTTTTCAGAAATATATGTATTAAAATGTCAGCCATAATAAAAAGGGCCCAAAGGCTTATTCGTATATAAATAAAGCCCCATTACAGTGAACCCCATACTGTTAAGCTTCACTGCGGACCTCCTTAATATCCAAGAACACACTTCAAAGACGAAGAGAAATACGTAACAAGATATTTATGAAACTGAAGATTTATAAAAACATAAATCTACGTTTCAAAAACCGAAGTGTCACAGTAACAAAAATTACATTTAACAAAGGATTTCATTCATGTACCATCGTGTGATTGATTTATACGTTAGTTTTGCATGCTATTCTTCTCAGTTTTCAGTTGTTTAACTGAGAAATGAACAACTTAAAAATCTAGAAGCAAATGTATCTTAACGTCAAATTAATAGATAGGTTTGTTTTTTAATCTCGCGTAAAACAAGACGAGCCGTCCCTAATTTAGCAATGTAAAACTAAAGTGAAGGCAGCTATTCATCACCACCTATCGCCAACTCTTGGGTTACTCTTTCACCAACGAATAGTGGGATTGACCGTCACATTATAACGGGGATTTGAACTCGCGACTTTCGGATTATGAATCGAGTGCCTTAACCACCTGGCCATGCTGGGCCTGAGGGGAAAGTAGCATTTGCAATTTCTATAATATTTATTATAAATCTTGCCTCCCGCTAGTACAGCGGTATGGGGTTCGATTCCCTCGGTGGGCTGAGCAGATAGCCCGATGTGGCTTTGCTATAAGAAAACACACACATAATAAATCTTAGGCTTATTTGATTCAGGGAATTATCTTTATTGCAACAGCACAACAAAACTGTGACAGTATTTTACCTGGCAACCATGAACAGCGTAATGAACATATTACTGTTTTCAGGACGGAAGATCTATTGAAATCTTGGCCTGGTATGGCCAAGTGTGATAAGGTGTTCGACTCGTAATCCGAGGGTCGCGGGTTCGAATCCCGGTCGCAATAAACATACTCGCCTCCCAGCCGTGGGGGCGTTATAATGTGATGGTCAATCGCACTATTCGTTGGTAAAAGAGTAGCCCAAGAGTTGGCGGTGGGTGGTGATGACTAGCTGCCTTCCCTCTAGTCTTACACTGCTAAATTAGGGACGACTAGCACAAATAGAGGTTTTGCGTGAACCTATTAGTGTCACGTGACCACAACGAGGTTTGTAAACATATCGCCATATTGGGTGGCAAGTATCCCGCATGACTGAACGAGTTAACAACTGCTGTATTCAGTACTATTCACATGTAAATGGCTGCTGCTGGCTTTTCATCACTTGTAGCACACCTGACAGGTGCTGATAAGGCCAGGTATGAGGAAAACGTGAAGGAACTGGGTGTAGGAGACCCGTATATGCTCCCGCCACGTGTATTTACGCCAGTAATATCCAGCCAAGACAACGTTGTTCAGAGTCAGACTGTTTCCGGAGTAGATCTGCCATATATTACATATGGTGACATTTATATATATTTGATAAACAGGACTTCCACCTATACAAATGAAAGTCTAAAAGGTTACAAAAGCCTTGATGCGTACAAGTACTTTGTGGTAGGATTTGTACAGAATGTGCAGATAACCAGGGCAACGTCGGATAAAGTCATCATTACAGCAAAAGTTTGTACATCATGTTGTATTACATACATGTATCATGTACTCTGTATGATAGATTTAACTACATTTTAGACGAAGACTAGATACTTAAGTAAAGTAGAGCCCCCCATTTTAATAAATGGTTCAATATTATTGTACTACATGTGTACTGACTGTTGTCAAAGCTCTAGCCTAGGAGCACTTCTATACATGTTTGTATAATGATATTAAGATACCTTATTGTCTAGGCTGTTTCAAAACTTAATTTTTGGTAAGGAATCAATATATAGATAATAAATAGTACAAGTAGACATAGACCGTTAAAGCTGGTCAATAGCCATGTTAGGTTTCTGTAAAAATAATTTAATATTTAGCTGTTCTGTTATTTTTTTATATTATTTTATTATTTGAGTGACACATGTATCCCAACCTGATACCCAGTTGTCTTTAAAAGCTTATATATACACAACTTAATATTTTCTTTGTTATTTTACAGGTGTGCCACTCTCAGCGGCTAAATGAACCACCACTAAAGCTATGGGTTGCTAGTTGCAGGAATGGAGAGATAATATCTTCCCACTGCACCTGCAAGGCTGGACTAGGTGAAGTCTGCTCCCACGTTGCCATTCAGATTCAAGTCTAACTAAGTCTATGAATGATATTTCCGTCTGCATACATGTCTCAGTTGTATATTGTGATGTACACAAGTCAAAATTATCACATGTAGCTTCAAGTTCATCAGCAGAATCAGTACAGCTGCTATCAGTGGCAGCAGTGCCAGCAGATTCTATGAAAGCAAGTTCAAGCAGCCCAGCAGTAGCTTCATGTCTCTTTTGTTGTTCTTTTCTCCTTTTGGTCACTTCTTTCCTGTTTTCATATTTACACAATTCAGCAGCTTTCCTTCTCTTCAGGGGAGAACGTGTAAAATGAAATATGGAAGGTACATAGTCAGGTGATAGGGATCATCACTCGTCGTCCCTGAAACAGAGTACAATAATTTTGTTAAGATATAGACCTACAAGCATGATCAGATAATATTTATATATATAACACATACACTGTACACTTTTAACTAATATATATATATATATATAACTGAATATGCTGAACATTGTTTAACAACTGAATGTACAGCGAACAAATTAATTATTTGCACACTATTTAATTTTGTGCCAGTTGTAGTTTTCTGATGAATCACTTAAATTGGTCCTTTAAGAGATATTAACATTTTGTCTTAATGTACAAATGGCTATATAACCTATTCATCATGAATAATATTGTTCCTTCAGTAAATTTACTATTCAGTAATTTAAAAGTAAAAGAAAAGTGTGCAAAAAACATTTCTTTGACTGGTGCTGCAGTGTGCTCTGCTGTACATATATCATGCGTGTAAGTTTCAATTTATTCAGCCTGGCTATAGATGAATTATAGATACCTGACACAAAATGTTTACTACAAAGTCTGGTGTGCTCTGTGGGTGTCCAGTTTTTCCTATTGACAGCTGCAATCCATCGTCTTCTTCGGTCGGGATCTATAGGAAATCTGTAGAATGACACATTTTCCGCCTGTCCACGTCGATTTGAACAGTTAAATGCACAACACGAGTGTACCATCACACACTTTTGACAATGAATCACGCTTGTGTTGGAATATAAACACGGTCAGCAGTAACTAGGTCAAGAGTGACGTCACACGCAAACCTCGATAGCCTTCGAATAGCTTTGTGCGACATTCGAAAAACAAACTATTGAAATCATATTAGTTTTGAAGAACAAAATATTTGATACAGCTAATTGTAGTCATTAATCCCTATATAACACCGTGGAATGCAGTATTTGTCACACAAGTTATATATGTGAATATTCTTTAACTGATTTTTCAATTTAAATATTGTTACAGTGTTTATACATTTATAACTACTCAATTATAATTTACATGTATCATGAGACATCTGTTAGCAGTCTTATTATGGTTGATATCATAAATACCGACTAAGACTTGTATTGTCAGAAGAAATTGCAAAGCAAAACTTCGTATACATTTTATTTGCTTTTACCTAAATTTCAAGTTGAAATCTCAGGCAAGTGTTGTTATTGTTTATTAAATCTAAATTATGCAAAACATAAACATGATTATAATTTCTCAGTTTAAGGTCTTTCACACGACAGAAAGCAATAAACTTTGCAATCATTATTGTTAGTAAAACGTTTTTCCACCGAACAATGTTACTTCAGTTCATGACGTCATTCAAACAAGAATACTTTGTGCGCATAGTAACACTGATATTTCACTTAGAAACAATACAGAAAGTGATTTACAAAGCGTACAGTGCAGAGAGAATTCAATGGCTAATTACACTCAATTATTTTATATTTTCGCTAATTTCCTGCTTGTTTCAGGTTTTAGATTCGTCTACGAAACTGAACGTGGTTCTACTCTCACATTAATTTGTTCAAACCGAGCTTATAAAAGAGCGAGAGAAGAATCAGTAATTTGGTTCTCAAATCTCAATGAACAAGTTATTAATAGTGAGAAAACGCAAATAAAATACGGTGGCAAATTAGTGCTAACCGACATCCAATTTGAAGACGCGGGAATTTACACATGCAAAAATCGTGAAGGTGATTACAAACATGATGTTAGAGGTAAATTAAAGGTTTTTTTAAAGACCGTATTTTCATTTATTAAACGACACTAATTTAACAGAAATAACACCTAAATCGAAATCGTCCATCTTGATTTTAAATTTATTTCAGCCATAACCTTTTCGTTTGATATTTCACTCACCATGTGTATTGATTAAAAATAATAATTGTCTGTATATACGTAAGATTACACTGTGTAAGAAAATTTTACCTTTTCTTGTTTCTGGGCACAAAATGTTATTTTCTAATTGCTTATGCCAAAAGTAAATGGAAAAGGCCTATTCTCTTCAAACTTTACTTTTGTGACTTGGGAGCGTGTATAACGAAAACATGATGGGAGAATATATTTGAGGGCTGATACGTGAAAGGGATTTATATTTCAGTCGCAAATCTCGAAAAGTACTTACTTCTAAATATTTGTGTATAACTTTAGTATAAATACATGTAAATCTTGATTCATACGCTGTTAGGGCTCGGCATGGCCAAGTGTGTTAAGGCGTGCGACTCGTAATCTGAGGGTGGCGGGTTCGCATCCCTGTCGCGCCAAACATGCTCACACTTTCAGCCGTGGGGGCATTATAATGTGACGGCCAATCCCACTTTTCGTTGATAAAAGAATAGCCCAAGAGTTGGCGGTGGGTGGTGATGACCAGCTGCCTTCCCTCTAGTCTTACACTGCTAAATTAGGGACGGCTAGCACAAACAGCCCTTGAGTAGCTTTGTGCGAAATTCACAAACAATCATATATTGTTTTATTCAGACATTATGTAAATTTGCCCGTTTTTACATGTGTATTGACTACAAAATTATTTATATTTCCCATGTATACGAAAGATTATGTTGACAATAGTATCACTTTTAACTTAATTATTTCACAATAAAAATTTCATGTTATGTTTTACGTTTTTGTAAACAACCAAGCCGGGTGCTCATACAAAGAAAAAAGAAAGTTAATTCTGTCATTAATTATCGTTTGCAAAGCATTTGTATTCATTGGTTAGAGCTATGGAATTCCTGATTTTTCTCTTACAGAGCTTGCTAGTTAACGAGGCTAAAAGTAAACAAGATACTCTCTGACAAATCAACCTTAGGTATTCAAAGATTTGGTTAAAAATTTGAAACTCTTACTGATACACAACACTTAAAATCAATTTAAAGTTTCTATACAGTAGTTTCAAACTGTTTATACCACTGCCGTTCGATTCTTTTTTTTTCTTTTCTTTTTTTGCGAGCTTAGCTCTGCCCCTTACTAGTACAGAGGTAAGTCTACGGATTTACAACGCTACAATAAGAGGTTCGAATCCCATCGGTGAGCTCAGATAGATAGCCTGACGTGGCTTAGCTGAAAGAAAACACACAAACATAAACAACTCAGCTCTACATTTATTTTTATATATACAAATTACATATTTTCGTTCTCACCATAAATGGATGTTTCTTTAATAGTATAAGGTTTTGATGGGGAGTGCAGAGGTTAGTGAAGCCTAATAATTTTGTTTAACGTCACATTTGCTCGCAAATATTTCTGCCTCATTTTTATCAATTTGCTCATTACCGATTTTAAGTCTGTGGTGTGCGAAAATCTCGTTTTAGGAGATTTCTTTAATGCTAGAACCCGTTAGTAGGTCTCATTTATAGCGATCAAAAATATATTTTTTTTATTCGTTGTAAAATATGTACAGGATGGGTAGAAAATGTTTAAGTTGGCGAAGCAATGATATTACACTCCCGATGATTTAATGTTTAAACTGGAATAAATGCGACTGAATAATTTCTTTGGTTAAAAGGAATTTTGATTAAAACTTCATTTGTTAAAACTGGTGTTTTCTTTTAAATTGATCCTCTTATTCTTGTGATTCAGTATTTTCAAATGACTTGCAAATACGTTGTTTTTTCACATTCTTTATGAATAGATTTAAATCCAAGTCGTATAAGTATGTGTTTAGTTTAAGTGGAGTGCAAATTTACAGAGAAATATGGAAACAAAAACTCGCAGATTAAAAACGTGTAATATAATCTATTGTACCATTTAATCATTCATTAAAAAACGTTACGATTATAGTCTTATAATCGAACTGATAAGCAACCAGTTTTGGACTGCAAACAGATAAAATTAGTTAACACTTAACTTTAAATAACTATGTTCGTGGAGTTATTGTTTTAATGAAATAGTCTTCCGATGGGACAGCGGTAAGTCAATGGATTTACAACGCTAAGATTAGGAGTTCGATTGCCCTCGGTGGACACAGTAAATAGCCCGATGTGGTTTGGCTATAAGAATAACTATGTGTGCTTGATCATTCGAAAAGCTTTTCATTCTCTACAGTTAATTAGAAAGTTAAGTTCTTGCTTTCTACTCCAAGTAAGCTATCAAATATATTGGACAAAAAGCGAAAGATTACACCACACTTACAGTTGAAGGTCCCTACATATAGTTGTCAGATTTTCATGAATTACACGTGGACTGATATTAATACAGCTACAATATACAGCTGCATTTCTTTTCAATTTGTTTAAACATTTTCAAGGTACCTCTAATTGTAGCTGTAGTAATGTCAGTCCGCGTGTAATAAATGAAAATCTGATAACTGTGTAGGGACCACAAACTGTAAGTGTGAAGTAATCTTTTTGCTTTTGTTTAATAGATTTGGTAGCTTACTCAGAGTAGAAAGCAAGAACTTAACTTTCTATTTGCGGTCACATACAGTGCTTGTATTAACTTAGCTAACTCCGATCTACTGTTTTCCACTGTAAAAGCCAACTACCGTTAATTATTCTGAATTTTGTCATTGAAAACTAACATCTCAGCTCTTGTTTTATATATTTTATTTTGTTTTTCTCTGATATGTATTGATATATTAGTGATACTTACCAATAATCTGGATACTTTTCTAATCATAGTTTTCAGTTGGTTGAGTCAAATAATTCATATTATTCGTTTGTTCACCTACAAAATAAATAATTTCTTTATGTAGTTGTCTCTGCTGATCAAACTGTTGTTACTGCACCAGATAGGAATTTTAAAATACTCAAATCTTCGTTAAGTAAACTGTGTTTTTATCAATTTCGTTCATAAACGACACGTTATCTTGTATATCATTTAATTGTAATGAAAATTGAACTGTCTTATCTTCCAATGATAGTTTTTAACAACCTTCGTGTAATTTCCCATTAATACTATCTGCATTACTCTTAGTATTTTCAGAATATTTTGTAAATTATAAAATATTGTAAATTAAAAGTATCATCTTCAAACTATAATACATCGAACAAGATTTATTAAGTTTTATTAATACAGATATCAAAGTGTGTTTTATATTGGTTTAATGTGTGTTTGCTCTTGTATTACAAGGAATTATTTGGTTTATTGTCTGGTGAAGTTGGATTCTCTGTTTAGTATTTAAATGTTACCTGAAGAACATTTATTTGAGTTGCAGTGTTAAATTTAAAAACGTGACATTCTATTTTTTTTGTGTTACATGAATGTTGTCTTGAGTTTCGGGCTTGTTTCTCTGACGTAAAATACGTGGAAGTTGCCATAAAGTATTTTATAAATGACATTAGTATTGTATTTGCTTTATTTTTCACAAGAATTTAAGTATTTTGTTTATTGCATTTGGGGTTATTGACTGGGTGAGTATCGTGCTGTTGACTGAGGTTTCTCTATATCACCGTATCTCAAATTTCCTTCCTGATCGCTTTATAACCTAAAACGTCGAATTATATATGAGTTCTGTGATAAAAAGTTTTAAATTACCCATTGTAGAATGTCTGCAAAATTTATTAGCTTCAAGTGGGTTCCTCAGAAATATAAATGCATGAAATAGATTATGACAACAATGTTAAAACTACTCACAATGAATTATTACATTAGAGATAACATGAAATCAGTTTTTCTTACTTTTCATGAGAGGAAGTGTCGATGTTGAAGTGTGGTATGAATAAGTATTGGTAAACATATCGACATATAATTACTATAAATGTTATCATCAATACTACACATTCTAAAGATAAACCTCACGACCCTTTGTTCGTACATATACTGTTCCATCTAATCAGGACTCCAGTAATGGGTGACATTGCCCAACCCAAGGTGCAGATGTTGATATTGACAGCTATAATATACTCTTGGAAGATGCATCACATTCCATTAGTTGATGCTGAAGATGCCCTGAAATAACTTTTCAGGGCAGTGATGAAGACGAACTCGTAATATTATCGGTACTCCTGTAATAAACATACAGTATTAGTCAGAGGCTGTCACTGATGTTCATAGCAATAATACTTTATAGGGATTAGTAAGCCATACCAAAACAGTTTAGAATATGCAACCTGGCATATAATGTGACTTAATCTGATATAAAGTTACGGCAAAACAGAATTTATCAGAACAACTTCATGACATAGCTTAACATTTCGTAAATGGTGTAATGTAACCGAAAATTGGTAGCTTTTGGGAAAGGTATGTAACAGACCTTTCCAATGTAAATTTTTATATGCCCAAATCATGAAAATATATTCAAATGAGAATTTAAAATATTGGAAACAAAGATATTTATTGTACTTAAGAGCATCGAAAAATAATTTTGGTTTGCCAGAACAATTCGGAAAAGACCTGCAACAAGTCGTACGAACACAAATGTCAGAGATAAAAACCGCTGAAGTGTCCCAGGCGACGGTACGTAAAAAAATGTCCCAGTTTTCTAACCGCTGAGTAATTAGATAGATATGCACACACAGATGTACCAGTCACGTGACTGATGTAGTAATTATAGATTTCTATGTGATCAGAGACTAGATGGATTATGGAAAACCTGTAGAGAGAAGTAATGAGGCTCCAAAGTTATTTTGATATAATGAACTCAACTTATGAATGTTGAATCAAAATCTTATGAACTGTAAAGATACAAACCATATCTACGAAGTTTTTTAAGAACGTATTTTGAATAAACAATACTTTAAATTTACAGTGAAAGGTGTTATATCGCAATATTATTTATCTTGATAAATCCACAAAATATTAAGTATTTGCTTTTATTTTAACTTCATATGAAAAATTTTCCCGGAATGCATATCACGCATTTTCTGCATTACACGGATATTATTTGATATTTTGTTGTTTGCAAGACACAATCATATACTGATACATTTTACCAACGTGATATTCCCAAAAGAACCTGTATTTTCATACCTGATATTAACATAAACAGTGACAACGGTTTCACGTTTAACTGTGACAAATAAGAATTTTGCAAGGGAAACACCAACGGAAATCTAATGTATCAATAAAAAAAAGATCGTGTGTAATTTCATAAATTTCCAAGTTTGTGTGATTGGTTTCATAAGTGAACTCCATCAGGAAGTACATAAAGAAACAAAAGTCTACTGTTAAGAAACTGTTTTGAAGCACGACACGTTTTATTTTTCTCACGAAAAGTAACATTTATGTTGTTATTTTACAGAGCGAGTTATAATTAATATTATAACTAGTGCGTCGTGCTCATTGTGAGAAACCTTAAAATTCCAACGGTGACACAAAAGGTGCTTACAAAAATATTAACTCTCTGTTGTTTTCCCCAGTGTATGTTCCAGCCGAGAATCTCAACTGTACTCGAGGATACCAAAGAGATGTTTACAGGTGTTGTAAGTATATATGATACTCAATTACTTTAACCTGTTCACATTAAACACAAATAGATGAAAGACTTTTAAAAATATGGAATTTTGGTTAAACAAATACGTTTTTTGATACTAAAGACGTTGTTAGAACGATAAAAATTAACACTGGGTAAATAAATGTTTAACTATGTACTTTTAACGGTTTCAGATCCATGTCCTCCTGGTCACTATGACAATGGATTCCAAACTCACTGCCTGCCGTGTCCAGGAGGGACTTACATGACATCATTTGCTGCTGACGCCTGTATACCTTGCCCTGGAGATAAAATTACTGATGAAGAAGGAGCTGATAATAAAGATCTTTGTAGAAGTAATGAAACAAAAGGGTTTTAAAGTTTTCTTTTATTGTTTCCTTAACATTTTAAAGATGTTTATTTTTGTTCAGGCAGATTGTTATAATACGATACTTCTTCATAACTTTCATGGTTTTTAATGCATTAAAAAGATTTGGTTTTACTGAGAAATCATACTACTCTTTTTAAAGATGAGCTCAAACATTTACGACAAATAGTATTGAATAGCTGTCTTACCTCCAGTATATCATTTCAAAATTAGGAACGGCTAGCGCTGAAAGCCCTCGTTCAGCTATCCGCGAAATTGAAAAACAAACAAATATAACGGTGTCTCAATAGCACATCTGTGTGTGTCACATTATTACTAAAAAGACGTAAAGATATTTAACTAAAACAGTGTATGTCCCAAAACATAATTTATATCTATGTTTAATATGTTTATTTTGTGTACATGATGTCGTTTTTGTGATAAAAGAAAGTAAGTTGTCCAAATACAAAACAAATGTCTTAATATAAGATTATAATAACATTGGATTATCAAAACGTTAGCACCGTCTCGTAAGTTCTGAACAAAACTATTAGAAAGAATTGTTACAAAGTAAGCGAAAAAACTTCATGAGCATTGACGTACGACGTTCAGTGTTTGTGGTCAAAATGGTATCGTTCTTTATCTGGGAAATTTAGAGTAAAGAGAAATTTGTAAAATTACTGTTTTAATAGTGTTATAAAAACGCAGAAACTACCATTCAGTAGATACGATTCGATAGCAAAATATAATTGTGTACCATAATAAGTGAAGAAGCTAATTATAAAACTTAATTCAGTAAATGAATAGCGATTAAACAAACTGGCTTTATTAACTAGTCAATGGAAAGACGGTTTGTTTAATTTGTGTTATATATTCTTACAAGTTAAGTAAATCGAAGTTGATTTTACTCACTGTGTTATACTGAGTTGAATAATATGTACATTATCGTAAAGAAAATGTCGAGATTTTTCTTATATCGTCTGATCACGTGTGTTTGGAATGGAAAGTCAGAAGGTTTCGTGATATATCGTCTCACAAAGTAAATATGTTGGAAAACCTGACTGATTTCCCGTTATATAACTATATAGTTGTTGTTATTACATAACTGTACTATTTGTCTACTAGTAAGGAGCTCAAATAATATAACAGGCGTCATTTTTCTTTGCTAATTATCGTTTAAAGTGTAAAGAAAAATCTATTTTACAGTTGTCAACTTGTAAAGGTTGTTATCAATGTTTAATATGAAAATATATAAGAAATATCATATTTATTTAATTGTAATTTTAATATGTTAAATCAAGTTTATTTTAGTTTAAAGAATTATACACTTTGTTATTAAGTTACATTTGAAGTTTTCTTTCTGTTTTATGTAATCGATACAATGTGTAAAACAACTCTCTCTTAAGATCCAACTGAAGTGGTTCTCAAGCTTACTTTCCCCTGGGCCTCCAAACCAACAGTTGTAAGATATCCTTGGTGGATGGAAGAGCTGACACTAATTTCGATTTGTCTTATTGCTCTGTGGTAAGTTACAAGTTATCTTCCAGTTCTTGCTAATTAAAGTATGTGGAACAGGGGTGAGAGAGCATCTGACCTCAATACCCAATTATCTTTTAATTGAATAGTAGGGTTGGATATTTGAAAATGTCAAGTGTGTTCAGTGCCCCTTTGGTAGTTAATTTGTGAAAACACAAATGTGAACCTTGTAAAGCTGAATATGTTTAATTAACCTTACAAATGAGGTCAAAATAACTTTTCAATTGTAGTTAACATTTCTACATGGTGGTTTATCAAGTGTTTTTGTAGATCTGTTTGCTAACGATAAAACCAACAAAAAAGACAACTATTTAGAGTTAATCTTTAATAGTATTGTTTATATAGAAAACTGAAAGAAAAAAAATCGCGTTTTTATTTCTCATTTATTTTTTATTTAGTGTTCTTTGTTGCTTCTGCAATGTGAATGAAAAAGCCCGGGGCAAATGGAAAGCTCTAAAAAACCGCATCCTCGGGTCTTGTGGTGTTTTTGCCTACACGAAGCTAGAAGACCAGGAGCTTGTAACTAAAAAGATCACCCCCAGTGAATTAGACATTTTGGAAGCTGTTTCAATGATCCCTGAGTGTGAGAAGGTCCCAACAAATAAGTTCAATAAAAGAGAAACTAATGTGGTATTAAAGGAAAATCAAACAGAACCAACCATATTGCAGACAATAAATGAAAATCACTCAGTAGAAAAGAAACCAGAAAGAGCAGAAAACGTGAGCAAGCCTGCTTCAAGTCCTGATAAAACTGAATTAAAGATACGCGTTGAGACAATCGTGAATGATGAGAAACCTGAAGGGACATTAAAATCTGATTCACTGACAACGGTTCGTATACGTTTAAAATTCTTTTACTTTATAGTACTCAGTATTATACAGCACAAGTATATAACCATTAATAAATAGGATGCGCTCTTAATATTAAACTTTCACTTCGTACAAGTTAATTTATACCTACACACATATATATATTGCAAGAAGCAACTGAAATATAATGGAATTAATAGCACATTATTAATGTTAATGCAAAATTACTGTTATAAAATAATTACAACCATTCTGATACTTAATTTATGTGAATATCTGTATCTGGTTCAAAATTGAATTAATTTCTCATTCATATTACGTTTATGATTTATATTTGGTAGAGTTAAAACATTTCACTTTAATGTAATGTATACTGTGTCAAACTGTGTGATCAATATGATATGCTTGCTTACAATGAGTGTTGTTAAGACATCCACAACTACAGAAAAACATGCGTTCAGAGTCATTTGAATACATGTAATTCTTCTTCCAAAAGAGACCTATACATGTTCGATACTATTGAGGTTTGATAAGTCTGTACCCTAGTTAAACTGGTCAATTACCTCTTCTTCAATATTATTACATGTGGCAAGACAATTATCATCCATTTAGCTAAAGCCAGAACCAAACATTACAATATATGATAATGTAAGAGGTACTTCCATTGCTATTATGACATCTGGAAAACATAAAGGTCTGATTGTCGGTTCATGATTTTTCATTACCACACATACTTCCACTACTGATATTAAAGTGAGTTATTTTGTGTCTTACTATAACTAAAATTTACCTTTCGTTGTTAATATTACCAAACTTTATGAGTTTTAACCGTACATACACAGAAATGACGTTCTGTTGAAGCTGCGAACATCTGATTCTGTTTTTAACAGTTATCACATAATTGCTGCGAATCGTTAGATCACGGTAACTTACTTAAAATGTGGATTTTATCATTCTTAGTTTAGTACCAGTGTATTTGTACCATTTTGTAACAAGTGATTCCACCATATCTTGTTAATAACACCTTGATACATTTTACAACAGTTTGTTTTTTATCGTCAGCCAAATTTCACTGGTCTGACAGACATTTAGTGAAATATCCAATTGTCTTCTTTTGGACTAAGATTATTGAATATTTTAAAGTACTATAAACTGCGTGATTTACTTCAGTGTTACAACTATGATAAGACAGTTTGAAAACTCTTTCTCTTAATAGTCATTAGTAGTTCAGATTACATAACTTTTCATGTTTAATTTATATAACAATGAAATGAGGAGAACAACAAACATTTATTTATAACAGTAGTTTTATCTTGTTTTAACAAGTTAGTATTTGTGAACTTACAAAACATAAATGTTAAACATTATTTAAAGCTCTTGTTTGCTCTATATTACCTTCCTCACTATTTGGGACAATGCTTGAGATATATTTCGAGTTTCGAGAAAACGTTTATCAGATATCTTGATCCAATTTCATAACATACAATTTTCATATAAACACTTATTTGGTTTTATTCATATTATAGTAAAATGATTGTTACATAAAGAATAAATTATATATTTTTAAAATGTTTATTACCTGATTATTGTTATTAAAAGTTTTTTTTTTTCCGATTGATGAGTGTTCCCTCACTAATTATGATTTACATCTTCAGGCAGAAACACCAGCTTCAAAAGAAATAAGAGACGTTGATTGGATCCAGAGGGAGGTGTCAAGCAACATCAGGCCTCCCTCAACTAGACTTTTCCATAATGTTGATGAAATTATTACTGTAAGACTTGGCAGTAAGCCAGAACATCATCAGAGAAACGTTTTTATTGTTATTGGAAATAGTGAAAACCGAAACAAATTTGTTATTGGTAGAACTCCAAAATCAACACCTACGTGTCAATTGAAACGTTGCAAAAGCGAACATAAACTTATTGTACAGAAACCTAAAAAGAATAATCAAATTAAACACGTTGACAGCCCTCACAAGATTGTTTTCACAAGAGATCCGAAACTGGAACCAAAATCCAAAAATTAAATAACCCATGAGTTGCATACAAGCATACCATATTAAAAAGAATTACTTTACCTTATCTCATAAGTTACTATTTTGTATATTTTACTCACTGATATAAATAATAAATAAAACACACTCATGAAAAACAAAGAATATGATATTCGCCTGGGTATTCTCTTTTTTGCTGTCAACTGTCATGAAACTTAAGCTCACTTTTTAATGTACTAAAGGTATTGATACAATCAATAATGCTTTGATGTAATTAAATGATACATCTGGGAACGGAGAATAATAATACACAGAAAACACTGTCCTATAAATGTGATAATTTTCTGGCTTTTTAACTATGTGATAATTTCCTTAAAGAAATTAAGCTAAGCTTTCCAATGTAATTAGTAATTTCCATCAGAAAAAAATTTGAAACCAAATGATAAAATAGACAAAGCTGCATAAGGAAAACAACAAACCAGATCGCTTGATACTTTAGTTTTCTATTGGGTATAAATAATATAGTGTAAAACACTAAAGATAACTATTAGCATTTGTGAAAGATGGAATTGCAGGACGTTGGTCTGATTACCTAGTTAATGGTTTGCAGACGAATAACAAATAGAGCTATATCACAGTGTTAAATTTTGTGTTAATTGAACAAGAAACGTGGAGACGTATAAGAAACAGACACATTCAGACATTTATTTATATAGATTCAATGACGGTGAACATTTTAAAAATTCAACTAAAGCCCAGTAAAGTATGGCTGAAAACTCAATTGTCGAAAACAATAGGTCGTAATGAAACTCCTTTACAAATATTAGGTAAAATTCAAATTGTGCTTATAATTAAGAATGTCATCTTTATTAATTTCAATGAATATATTGGCAGTTTTGTTCACTTTTATTAATAGCGTTACTACGCAGTTCCTCTGCCTTTACTTTTAACGAGAGTTAAATGTTTATAAAAATTGGACAGCTCACACATCTATCTTGTTTGATATATTAGAATAAATACTGTATTTCTTTTCATGTTAAAAATGGCTGAATTTATAACGACTTATATCCGTACATTAATTTAACTTGAAAACTAAGTCGACCACAGATATAAAACAATAAATGTGCATTCGTAACATTTTTTTTTTTTAAAGATTCAATGGTCTGAAAAGGACCTTTAATTGTAACTCAGTAACTAGGAAAAATCATTATCACCTTGTACAGATCCTCTTGGACCTGTAAAACAGAAAAAGAACATTTTATATTTGAACGATTTTAGGCCCTGTTTACACACCCCCTTTCAGCTTGTAAGTCCCATTTTACTTTTAAAAGATGCTGTCATGTAGTAATCGTAAGGTGGCGTGCTATACTTACCGTCAAAATCATGGACCGCTTAGTGATAAATTTCATAGCTTCCTTTATTAGTGTCAAAATCTAATGTTTGTAAAATATCTGTAACATCCCTAAACTGAAGAACATACAAATCATTTGGTTCTATGAACGTAAATTTTACAGCCGTCATTTTTCCACACCAATGATTCTCTGATAATCATTGTTTTATTGGTTTTCAAGATTTTGAAATAATATCTGTATTGATAAAACCCGAGATGGTATAGTTTGACTTTTATCTATAATTTATACCTCTTATATCAGCCCACCGATTTGAAAAATGCACAGGGTGACACGAAACAGTTTTTCAGGAAGATGTAGATAACACACTATCTATCCTCTGGTGTCACTTCATAGAACTTACATTCACTATCAAATTCTTCTTCTTCATCTGAATTCGGTCCATGTTTTGGACCAGAGAGAGACAGATTTAGTAAAGACCTCTTCCTCCTTCTCTGGAACTGTTATTTTATCTGCACTGCTTCTAAATCTTGAGTAATTAATTAGCATTGTTACTTTTTTGTTGTATTACTTACAGTATATTAAATTTCGTCTATTATCTGCAGTTTTAATTAACATAATATTTTCATGGAGTAATATTAATTCATATGGTTTTATAGCTTCTCTTTTTTATGATCCAACTGGCAGTCATATACAAACAAACGCATAATACTATTTTTTCATACAACACTTTTAAAATAGAGCTACGTTTGTATCTATGACTCTCTTAGCCTAGCACTGTACTGAATTTTAAGTTTTGTATTTGTGACGTTCAGAGTGGAAAGGTACTTAGGGCTAAGTTCATCATGTATTATGTAACTCTTTAGTTTGCTTACCAGTTCATTTGTATTGATATGTTTTTATAATATTGAAGCAAGTTATCCAGGGGGTCTGTTTAATAGAATTGGCATGTTTCAATAGTTGTGAAGAAATATTTAGTTTGTTGATCGTGGAACTGCAAATGCTTTTGTTAAAATACAATGCTGTAGTTTGTTGGTGAGTGTTTTTGGCATATTTATCCACGTTATACAAACATATTCTTCGGCTGGTTTTATGTATGTTCTATTAAGCTTTAATATGTTTCCTATTGAAACTTCTTGTTTGATCATTCAAATTCCTAATGTAACTCGCTATTTTCCAAATTCTGGTTTTTCTGCTATTAATGTGTGGTATCTAGTTTAATTTTGAGTCAAAGTAATCCCTAAGAATTTTGCTGATATTGTTACCTGTAAGAGTCATGTCTAGATGTAACTGTAATATTAATTTGGTTTCCTTTCTTACAATTTTGTAAATAATATGGCTTGTATTTTGTACGTATTTATTGTAATTCTCCAATTCTGCAGTGAAAATTCTAGATTGTTTAGTAATGGTGGTTTGTTGTTGTTATTGGTTTGTCGGCACTCTTCCAGCTTTCAAAATCACCTGTCAACTGTGAGAGAAAAGTGTAGTTTGGGTCTTTGAGAGGCTTTTTGCTGACACGCCCCCTATCAAAACGCTCCTAGTAATACAACTCCTACTAATATTATATCTTTGTTAACATGAAGATAACCAAAGAATGTCGAAATGTTGTTTTTTGCTTTATTAGTAAAGTGTTAATACCCACACCAGCTGTCCTGAAACACGTTTTTTACTTCAAGTAGGTTTCTCGTCATCACGAATTAAACCTTCTGATACTGCCTTCTGGTAACAGTTTATGAAACAATGACTCACATGACCTGCTAGACTCCCTGATGTATAAGTTTCGACAAGTTAATGACTTAAGTGGTTAGAGAAAAGTTTTTTTTACTTCATTACGTAATAAACAAGGATATGTTTGACTTGATATGAACGTCAGGCAGATTGGTATTAAGGATAAAAAGAAAAGATACTTTATAAGCGCAAAACCCTATTACACAGAATTTCATATCAATGTTTACAAATACATATATTTGAACATTTTCTGAAGTTTGACACAGGAAGTTTATATCTACTTTTCAACTTTCAAAATTATAGACAGTAAATGTAAAACTAAATTTCAAGATTAACAAATCTGTAGCAGACAAAGGCAGAAATAAATTGATTTTTAATACATAATTAAACCGAACGTGACATAATTTTAACAGGTAATGCAAAAAGCAACTAAAGATATAATATGTAAATGAAGTTCAGAACTGGGATTATTTTGATGAAATTAGAATATAATATTAATTAAACTTTAACCTTTGAGATGACCTCATGAGTGTTACTGGAGTTGTTTGTTGATTTGTAGTTAAACACAAAGCTACAAAGTGGGACATACACGCTGTGTCCATCAATTTTATATTAAGTGTCCGAAAACATGCTGCTGAGTTACTAGGTGGCAAATTGAAGAAACAGTGAAAGGAAATCAAGAAGAAATAAAATAAAAATAGTAGAACGAGGCAGAAAATTAAAATATTATAGAAAAAAGTAAAATAGAAATAGTAAATTATATTAATGAGCAAGAAAAGTCAAATATCGGGAAAAGTGTTTCAAAATTAACAGGTTTAATACTAATATTGTGTTACAAGTGTAATTGTAATCATTTTTGACAGCTTTTGAAAGTCGAACACGACATAAAATATGTCGGTATGTATGGACATATTTTGGGGTTTGATTCAGCTAGAACAGTTATACTGAAACCATATCTTACAGTTACAAAGCCACAGTAGTGCTATAACAACAGAACTTTAAAACATTAATTCTAGCAATAAAAATCTGAGGAACGCATATATCTAGTTGTAAAATAAGATGAATACTTTAAAAGACGCGTTCAGAAATGGTTCCAGTATTTAATTCCATCTTGATATGTATTGATTTATTCATTCAACTTTCAGGCCCGGCATGGCCAAGTGTGTTAAGACGAATAGTGGTATTGACCATCATATTATAACACCCCCACGGCTGAAAGAGCGAGTTGTTAGATGTGACTGAGATTCGAACCCGCGACCCTCAGCTGACGAGTCGAGTGCCTTAACTACCTGGCTGTCATTTGGAGGGAAGGAAAACAAAAAAATTCAGAGAAGTGTGTGGATGATAAAAAGGTTATCGTGATTCATTGACAAACACAAATAGGGAGAAAAGAATCAGCTTATGCTACCCGAGAGAACAGATGAGGGACACAACTGGCAGAACAGGCGATATAAAGGGGTCAGCAGTTATAACGTTTTTGCCTTGCATATATACTAGGTGTAAAAATAGAGGCAGAGAAAAGCTTAGCATAGGAAATGAGTGTAGAAGCAGTTACAATGGTAGATGTATAACAAATAAAATTGATGACTTCAGGAAAGTGCATGGTTGGAATAGAGAAATTTGATACGAGACAACTGAAAAATGGTTTTCATGACACAAAATCTTTGAAATATAGGGTTACAGGCTATTTAATCGGAACAGAGTACAAAAGAGGGGGAGGGGTGGCATTATATGTAATATCTGATTTAGATCCTGTAGAGATTGAGGATATCAAAGACAATACCAAGGAGATTGAATAAATCAGGATTTTTATAAATCATTATAAAGCGAAAAAAAACTTAGCGAGAATCTGTTATAGACCATTAAATGATACTTGAGAAATTAGTGAGAAACTTTCATTGAAATTAAGATTTCAACTGCGAACTCTACAACATGGTTTTGTTAAAATATACATATTTATATATAAATATATTAAATATTCGGAAATTCTCTTGAAAATAAGTAGCTAATTAAATATTGATATGTATCAAATTTATGATATTTGCTAACAAGATTGATAAAAACATTTTTCTGTCCCAACACCAATATATTTTGTTTGTTTATTTGTTTTGAATTAAGCCCAAAGCTACACAATGAACTATCTGTGCTCTGCTAACTAGAGGTATCAAAACCCGGTTTTTAGCGTTGTAATTCCGCAGACATACCGCTGAGCCACTGGAGAGCGTAATTATAAGAATTGTGATACTTTTATATAATTTGTTTCCTCCCGTAAAGTATTAACCATCTTTGATCTGTAACTACAGGAAAGGCAGCTATTTAACAGTACTCATCGCCAACTCTTTAGCTACTCTAATCGAATAGAAATATTTGGTAACTTTTATAACGCATACAGGACACGTTTTGTAATAAATGAGAGCTAACATAAAAGAATGTGGTTTGTGTAATCAGTTCGATGTTTCACAAACATCAATGAAAGCAGGTCAGGTGGACCCGCAAGAACAAAGATTAGGAAATTATTACACGGATTTCGTCATATAAATTAATTAGAAGTGTGCAGTTTGTAGTAGTGATGTATATTAGATAATGTACATTTCCTATCCCTCCGGGACCTGGCATGGCCTAGCGCGTTAACACGTGCGATTCGTAATCTGAGGGTCGCGGGTTTGCGCCCGAGTCGCGCCAAAACACGCTCGCCCTCCCAGCCGTGGGGCGTTATAATGTGACGGTCAATCCCACTATTCGTTGGTAAAAGAGTAGCCCAAGAGTTGGCGGTGGGTGGTGATGACTAGCTGCCTTCCCTCTAGTCTTACACTGCTAAATTAGGGACGGCTAGCACAGATAGTCCTCGTACAGTTTATCTCGAAATTCAAGACAAACCAAACCAATAGTTCTAAATTGGGGATGATGGCAGAAAGCATTTGTACCTTTGTTAAAAATATATACCCTAATGCATTGTTACGCGAAAATTCTGAAATGGGTGAACAATGTTAATGAAAGTAAGTAAATAAAAAATAGTAAATTATGTATTCTATCTTATTAATGTTAAGAATAAATAACAAATCTCTTCAGCTGTATAAGAATCTATATAAATTCGCTGGATCTAAAATTAACTTTCCCTCTTAAACCTCTTTCTTACTGTATCTTGCAGTTGTTAGCTCCACTGAAAAGTATTGCTATTTTACAAACACTTATTCACTTGATGTGAGTTCTCCTTTAGGGCTCTACGGCTAGTGAGTACATAATATAAATATAGAAATTCTAATTTATAATTTTCGTCTAATTGAAGTGGATTTTATGGAATTATACGATTAATCGCTGTAAAGTGGGCTGTAGTTATCTTTCGGGATGGGAGAGAGCGTCGTTGGTCGTTTCGTCACATATAAAATTGTAGACTGACAATTTATGATCCGAATAGGTGGATTAAGGCGTGCGATTCGTAATCTGAGGGACGCGGGCTGGTATCCCCGTCGCGCCAAACATGCTCGCCCCTTTTAGCCGTGGGGGCGTTATAATGTGACGGTCAATCCCACTATTCATTGATAAAAGAGTAGCCCAAGAGTTGGCGATGAGTGATGCTAACTAGCTGTCTTCCCTCTGGTCTTACACTGCTAAATTAGGGACGGCTAGCGCAGATATCCCTCGAAAAGCTTTACGCGAAATTCAAAACAAACATCCAAATATTATTGTTTCAGTCTGTTGGTAATACATAATTACATTAATTTGAAAGGTTAATTGCTAAACAGAAATGGTCTGGGGGCGAATTTTCTAATTTGAAATTTAGAAAAAAAAATCACTGGTTATTTCCTAATGTTGAAACATGGCGATTGTTGGAGCATTAATATTAGCTCTTCTTTTCTTGAATGACGAAATAATATATTTCTGAGACGTTTTTAGGTTTTATTGTGTAACTTCTAGTTCACGATTTAGTTTTCACATATTTTATTCTTCGCACGCAGTTTTCTGTAATTTAATGTATTCACAGTTGCTACGGAATTTTGCTCAATTTCAGAATGTGCAAGTTTTTTTCATGATTAACTGGAGTGTCACTACATTAGTTAACTGGACTACTTTCTATCTATGGCATTTTGGTAAGGTAACTGTTATTTGTTTTAATAAACAAAAAAATAACAAAGCTGCTGACAATTTGACAACTGGGAGGTTAGACATCATCACAGTATAGCAGAATCATCAAAAATTGTTTGTTCTCAAAGATGGTAAAAGAAATCTCACTCATGAAAGGGAATATTGAACTAACGGTAATGAACTCTCTTGGATACCGATTTTGCAATGTAAAACGGTGTTCTGTACATCGCTGGAGGCGGTTCGACGAGAAGAAATAAAACACTTCTTTTAAATGCGCCTCCGGTGGGTCAGCGGCATGACTGCAGACTTACAACGCTAAAACACGAGTTTCGATACCCGTGGTGGGCAGAGCACAGATTTCCTATTGTGTAGCTTTGTGCTTATTACAAAACAAAATCTTTTAAATGCGACTGATATTGAGGAAAGTGGTAGATGCTCTTCGAGCGATAGAAAACCTTGAGTGTTCTAGAATATTGTCAAATTCAAGATGTACCAAACTGTCTGTTCAAAAATAACTAAAAAGACACCTAATGTCCAGTATATGACAATAGAATCTAAAGAAAATATACTATGCTGAAGCTTGGTGCTGATTTTTGTGACACAAAGCGCGATATGATGACGTTCAAAGGGTATCAAGGAGAAGAGCAACTCCTGGTGAACGGTGGGGCAGGTGAAAGCTGTCTCTCAAGTGGTTTGATGACTTTTTTTGTCACTGTTTTACACGTACTGGACGTGGTAAACATGAATCCAGAACAAGTTGAATTTTTCTACGTGGTATTCTTGAAATTATTACACTTCTTTCACGGACGTGATCCTCTCAATGTATGAAGAACTCTGGGTTTCAGGATATTTTTCAACATTCGTCAGCGATTAAAAAAATGTGTAGCGGTTTCCTCAGTGTTCTTCACTCGTGTGAATAAATCGAAATTATTCACTAAAATTATTTGAAATAAGAGTCGGATTTAAAAGTAATACAAAATCTTAACACTCCGTTATACAAAACATCAAACTGACATAATATCTCGCGCCCGAGTCGCGCCAAACATGCTCGCTCTCCCAGCCGTGGGGGCGTTATAATGTTATGGTCAATCCCACTTTTCGTTGGTGAAAAAGTAGCCCAAGAGTTGGCGATGGGTGGTGATGACAAGCTGCCTTCCCTCTAGTCTTACACTGCTAAATTAGAGACGGCTAGCACAGATAGCCCTCGAGTAGCTTTGTGCGAAATTCCAAAAACAAACAAACAAACTGACATAATATCACGTTACGTTTCACCAAGTTAACTTATAAAGATGTTGTGACAATTTTACTCAGCATATCTGATAATAAGGAATTCTTTTAAAAAAACAACCCTTATGTTGCACAAATTATTTGTAATTATGCCAAACAAAATCAAATTATATAAAGATTAATAATATTTCATAAATAGTGAGAAATAAGAAACAAGATATTTATTAATAACAAAATATTTAATTTCTCGCAGAACTTACTCGCTTGGCTTCTTCTTTGTGGGTATTTGGATATGTTTAATTTTTAAATACCCAGGATGGTCAGGTGCACAGGACCTCTTCCTCCATTCCTAGTTTTCATGTCGGATACTTGTAGGAATTTGTTGTTGTTGTAGATTTTGGGCCAGAGTATTTCACAATACTCCAACCTTTTTCAGGGCAATGTCCATGTCTTGTGTTGCCCTTTTTTTCATCCTTTATCCACTTTTTTTACTTCTATTCCATTTTTATTTATATTTCTACTCGTTTTTTTCACACATATATATATATTTTCCCTTTTTTCATATATATTTAAAGGAAAAATTAAAATAATAAAGAAAAAGAAGAAAGGAAAGAAGAGAAAAAATAATAAATAAAAAGCATAAAAAATAAAACTAGTTTTAAGCGTCTAGTGTATGGAAGCCAGCTTGATTTATATTTCTTAAATATATATTTATAGGAGAGAGGTACTTAGGACTATGTTCATCATGTACGTAGTATCTGTCGAGATCACACATTAAAACATTTTTATGCCAATTTTTATTAAAATAGCTTAGTGCATGATGCAAGAGTCTTTCACATATTGGCTCAACGTTTGCATACTTGTGCATGGTACTTTATAGGCTGAACTTGAGATTGAATTTTGTATTTTTTGTACTTTCTGTAATTGTTTTTGTTATGATTATCCAGGCAGGAGATGTGTATTCTATTATAGGTCTAATGTATGTTTTGTAAATGTTTATTATATTATCAGGTAATGTACCTTGATTTTACCTGAAAGACTTTCATAATTTGCTCTTTTCCAGATTCTGATCAGGATATTGTTTGTGTGCTGTATCCACCACCAACTCTTTGGCTACTCTTTTACCAACAAAATTGGGATTGACCGTCATATTATAACACCCCCACGACTGATAGCGCGAGCATGTTTGGCGCGACCCTCGTATTACAAGTCAAACGCCTTAAGACGCTTGGCCATGCCGGGCCCTGTTGAAATTTCTTACATATTAAAATACTTAACCAGCGATAAACAGTTAAACAATATGTGGTTATGCATCCATTCTTTGATTTGTTATATATAAAATAGAACATAATAATGTAAGCTCAGGTGACACATGGAACACTTGTAGCATATAAACACATGTATCAAGTAACGGTTGATGGATATAACAATTTGAAGCTAGAACTACATTTATGTGGCAAACATACGTAGCAGGTGTCAACCATATAATGCATTAGTGATTTATGACAAACAAATGTAGTACATTACAAAATACGACAGCATCTGTTAACTAGTTAGTTGGTTATTGCCATGAGTAACAGATTACGCAAATGTAAAAGATTATAAAAAGATTATTACTGATGTATGTAACAGGTATCGGAGAAAAGGAGCAGACAGCAACAAAGTAGCTGGTTGCCAGGATAGGCAGCATGCAAGAATAGCACTACTACGACGTGCAGAAAGCATGCAAGAGTCCCGAATAGTCTTTACTGCGAAAAAACATGCACGCGTGTCAACAATCATGTTGCCATGCGACACGTGGCTTGTGTCCTAACAGATAATAAGGCGAAAGTGGAAATAGAATCTCTGACAATAATGACATATCAGAAGGTTGTATTTTGTTGAGAATGGTTAACACCACACATTTTGAGGTTAACTAAACAAGAAATTAACCACTAACTGCACGTCACATGATCATGCACATACGATTCTTAGATCAGAATTTTCCTTAGCTTCTGACACTGTTAACAGTATTGTTTCATAAGCCTCTGCCACTGCGCAGGTTTCGTTTGGTAAAACAATGAAGGTCAACACATTTAATAACAATTTCTCCCATTACTAGTTCCACAGATTTCATGTACTAACCTTATATATATCAAAGACAGGTCTAATTTATAATAACACTAAACTGTCAGTTACTTGTTAATCTTTTTCTCATAGTGTTTCTCAAATTAATAAACTCATTAACTCAGTAATTAAGTACAAACGTCACAGACTTATTAAATATTCAATTGTTGAAACAGTTAAAACGTGAAAACTCCCTCCAGACAAACAATAACACAAACGCGTAAATTAAAAAAAATATAGTCTACAAAAGTATTTTGAGCTCTGAAAATTTTCCCATTTTTAAAAGAATATTTATGTCATTAAATGAAAATGAGAATATAAAATTTGTACCTGGCTGTCAAATAACACACATCAACATATTATATGCTCACCCGGCTGTCAAATAACACACATCAACATACTATATGCTCACCTGGCTATCAAATAACACACATCAACGTATTATATGCTCACCTGGCTATCAAATAACACACGTCAACATATTATATGCTCACCTGGCTATCAATTAACACACATCAACATATTATATGTTCACCTGGCTATCAATTAACACACATCAATATATTATATGCTCACCTGGCTATCAAATAACACACATCAACGTATTATATGCTCACCTGGCTATCAAATAACATACGTCAACATATTATCTGAATTAACAGAATGAGGAAGAACACAATTGACCACAAAGGGGGAGGTGGCAACTGTAGAACAACTTCTGGATAAACAAGGAAAGCAAACCCTGGACCTGAAGAAAATACACTATGTTAGATTATATTTGAACAAAGACCGTGTTTGTACTCTGTAAAAAACACAGCAGGTCACTGTCTGATAATACTTAATTTATATTAAGATGTTGATACACTGTAACTTACCAATAAACGTTTCATTTTAAATGTTTTAGAACCAAGATTCAAGAAAATATTAATAAAGTTTGTTCTGAAATATTTTACGTTGATTTGGTACAGAAACAGAACTTTACTGTTTATATAAACAACTGAAGCACAAGAAGACTGAATTATCTCACCGGACTTCACAACGTCAGCAACTTCAGTCCCGTCGCCTTTCAAGTAGGTCATGTGACCGAGGACGGAAAATATCACAGTACCAGCAAATATGCTAGCAGCAGGGTTAACAATACATAGAATATTTCCGTCTCTAGAAATAAAGATGTAGAAACAATAATGAATGTGTTCAAAGTGTACAATAATATCTATTGAAAGAATAACGAATACAGAGTACAGAGAATTATTATATTGAACATTTTTGTGCGAATCATTGTTAAATAATCAAATAAAAAAATAATTTTGTTTTTTTGTTACCGGAAGAAGTTGTGGCTAAACTTGTTGTAGCTTCCAAGAGTTACGACGGAACCGAAACCAATACCAAAGGTGAAAAACACTTGTGTTCCTGCTGTCACCCAGACCTAATAACATTAATATAATAAATTAATACTGATTTCACAGAGTTCACTTCTTTAAATTTAACACTAATTTAGTTTCGTTACGTTTTGATTAAAGAATTATTAACTAGTATTAAAGCTTGATAGCAAATAAACGAAAAAAAGTCGCTTGACAGTTACTGATTAACAATGACACTGTTTTCACTAAAGACGTAAATTACAGTTACATTAGATGGGAAGTTTTATTTGTTGCCCAGCCTGGTTGTTAGTGTTTGTCTTCAGCGTCAGGGGTATTAAAATGTACGGTTAATCCCATTGTTCGTTGGTAAAAGAATATGCCATTGGTTCTGTCCAACAACCTGTAACATCTAACATTAATATTTACTGGTGTTTATATCGTATATGAATGTAATAATAATAACACTAGTATATTGATATAATAACAATAACATTTAAATCTGAATATAATGACAATAACATGTATATATGAATGTAATAACAATAACATTTATATATATTCGTTGGTAAAAGAATATGTGATGGGCTCTGTACAACGACTACCTTCTGTCTTTTCAACAGATTAAAATCACTTACCTGATATATATAAACAAAAGCAGTTGTTCACCTCACGTGGAGAAAGGTCAGGAAAAACTGAAGATATGAGAAAAGTATTCAGGATTGGCTTTGCTTAGAAACCTAATTATTGTGTTCAAAGTTATCAAAACATTGCTGTAGTATAGTGTAATGCATAGTTAGTAATTATGTAATAACCGGTTTTATCAAGTTGAAATGTTCATTATTATAGTATACTGTGCTATTAAATCGAAATGTTGTGTATTTTGCTTCAGTACTGCACCCAAAGTAATAAAAAGGCTTTTTTTAAATAACAGAATCGAGGAGAAGTAGTAGTAGTATCATCTACTGACAATTCTCGACACATCATTCTTGTTCTAAAAGTGGGATCTGACTGTCACTCTTATAACACACACACGGTACAAAAGCGTATAATGCGATTTATGATAACTTTGCGTGACTCAAAAGTCTCCGGTTTAACAGTTAGGCAAATTAACAACAAGGCCACTCTCGGCCATATGTAAAGTACTAAGGGCACATTAACCACAAGGCCACTCTCGGCCACATGTAAAATACTATCAAATTAAATTGTTCTTAATTTAATTCAGTGTCCCCCAGTGTCTGTATGCTTATAACAGTTAATCCTAAACAAATGAATAATTAAAACAGTTGACCAGAATCAGAGAAATACATTTAACATAATTACCGCACGATTCCCAAGGCAGTTGTGTCGTCATTGAGAACCCGAAGTAGAATAAAGTCCAAGCTATTGTCACCACGTGGTGGATATTATAGAGACAAACGATGGTCATTGTAGCAGAGCCAATTCCTAGTGAAAGTATAGATTACATAATATAAGAACTGTTGACATATTTGAGACACAAGTATGAGTTATATATATCCGGAAAAGGTGAAAAATACTAAGGCACTAGAAGTAAACAACAATAGCTACCTTTACAGATAGAAATCAAATTCCAGAACCCGATACCACCAATGCTGAGGTACTAACCAATGGCCACTTCCAGGAAGAATAGAGGAGCAGCACACAAGACTAAACAGATGAGGTAGGGAAACAAAAATGCCCCTAAATAACAAACAACAACATATAATCTATCAGAACCATCGATTTAACATTTAGTAAGGTAAAGGTTTCATGTATATTATGTTGGATTAAACCACAAGACACATACCTCCACCATTTTCATAACACAAGTATGGAAATCGCCATACGTTGCCAAGACTGACAGCGTAGCTTATGCAGCTGAAAATAAAGCCCAGTTTTCCTACCCATTCCCCACGTTCTGGTTCGTTCTTTTATCTGACTTTCTTACCGACTGGTCATCAGTTGTTGTGATATTTTCACCCCTTTTTCTACACTGACGATTTCTGATTTTTCATTTTGGGAGCCATTTCTTGAATAAAGTCACAAATTTTCTACATTTTAATAAAAATTGAAACTGTAAAAAAACAAGAGCATAATAATGTATTGTATTTACTAAAAATATTACATGAAGATAAACGTAATTATTATAAGAAGTAATTAATTAATAGATTTTATTTGTATCACAGTTAGTACTTAAGAATGCTAACATAGTATTGGTGATATTAAATATGTATATATATATCATCAGAGAAATTACGTACAACTATACTGATGGAGGCATTACTTAATATCATATAGAGGTATCTATATTTTATCAGAAATATTACTTATGCAGAATTATATATTATTATAAATATACGTAACTAATGCCAATAATAATGCAATAATTCACAGCCGTCGGCCAAGATACACCACTGATATACATTGTGTAATATTTATCAAAACATAAAAATATCCAAAAAATCACGAAAAATGTGTGACGTAACTAAAACTAACATTTAACCTAATAGATAACACTAAATTAACACCCTTTGGTATTTACTACCCGACTCTGCACGGCAATTATAAGCGGTATACTTCCAAGATGTTTAACGTACGCTGATAGGTCGTACTGGCTTTGTCGCACCAATCAGTATTGACACAGTCACTGTGGTCAACCATAGCTGTATCTTATGTAAATGACATCTTCTGTCACTGCGTTTATAAAATTGCAGTAATTATATATTTGTAATTGATGAGATTCAAACACTTGTAAACTGAACACTATTTTTAATGATTCACTGAAGACTAGTTTATCTCTGGTAAATGCAATACTGCTGTATATACCTCTATATCACCAGATATAGAGAAGTCGGTTTTTTAAATTGATAATGATCAAATTTTTATTTCCTTTCATAGTGAGGTGTCGAAACAGAGGCATGGGTAGAAATAGGCACGTTCCCAGATTCTATTTGACCGTGCCCCTAATTCCTAGTTGGCGTCTTGAAAAATAAAAATTGAAAATCATGATCGACAAATTGAAACGTCAAAAATTTCTGAAGATACATATGGGTCCGTTCTAGAAATCTTCTAGACACCTAGTGATACCTGTCCAGTCTATCCATTAGTTAGTCTGATTAGTTAATATAAATGTCACAACCTAATTCATTATTGAGTCTGATCAGTTAATATAATAGTCCCATCCTATCTATTAGGGTCTGATTGATCAATATAATGACACAAACCTATCCAATTGTGAGTCTGATCAGTTAACATAATAGTCCTGATATATTACTGAGTAATTAGTTACCATAACAGTCCTGATGTATTGCTAAGTATTTCTAATCAGTTAACATAATAGTTCTGATCTATCCCTAAATCAGCGGGAGCTTCACGCAATTGTACAGATTGCGTAATGTTGTCAAATATGCATATCATTTAGTAGTTGGCGCGACCTGTGATACTAATCTTATTAGAATCGACGTGTTTTGTAACATCATGAAAATATGAAAGTTGTATGTTCATATTGTATGTTGCGTCAGTTAAATGGCGCAGATAACCTGGTTATTTTTTATGATGAAACAGAAGTCTTATAAATGTATGGAAAATAAACAAGTACTTCGTAGGAAAGACCAAAGGTGGTGAGGTAAGAAAGAAACCCGCGAAGTACAAACTAACAATATCAAATCAGAGATCTAACTTAATGCCATCACGTTTCTTTCTGCCCTTCGGACAGATAGGCGGTGGAACACGCTACGACGAGTTCGACGGTACTTGGGGTAGCCACGCGGAACTCTCCCGCATAAGCTCTCGCCTTTTACCGCACATAGAAAAGCCGTACTTTTGAGTAGTGATGGCATTAAATGAAAGTCAATTAGTCATCACCACCCACAACCAACTCTTTTACCAACGAATAGTGGAATAAAACGTCACATTATAACGCCCCCATGTCTGAAAGGGCGAGTATGTTTGGTGTGAAGGGGATTTGAAACCGCTCCCCTCGAAATACGAGCCGAGTGTCTCCACCACCTGGCCATGCCGGGCCCTATTAAAAAGTAGGAACACTTCTAAGAATATTACAAACTGATACTGAAGTCACAGAACTCAGAATGAAGTACAGTAACAATTATATTTATTTAATAATCAATAACATTAACAATTTATTTGAACATAAACGCATCATAAAGTTCCTTAGCGTACTATTATTTGTAAAAAAAATGAATTACATTGGTATTATAGCAATATTAGTTTGGGGATTTACTAAATACACCAAGGAGAATTCGAATCAATGAACACGAAAATGGTCAATGTAGTTACCAATGTCGTAAACAACGACCTTCATCCTTAGGGTGACGTGACAGACAGCTGAATGATGTTGTGAACACGGGAAATTTGCATATTTGCCGGTAGATGGCAGCAGATAACCTTTGCTAATCTATAACCCATTGTTATTATTTTGCTGTTAATTCGGTTTAAAAGAAATGATAAATCTCTGCAATGATGTGTCATAACAACGTTGTTTTCATGCCCACAACTCGCAGTGTATGGGAATTAAAGTTTTAATACCCATACCAACCGTACAAACATCCAACACTTTTACAGATTATTTTTAAATGAAACTTAAGTGTTGTCAGGAGTTGATTGTGAAACAGTTATACTTCTTATCTCCAAATAAAATATTAGTTACGTAGGTTGAGGTCCCATTTTAAAAAAAAAGTCAAACTAGGCTAGACTCATTTTCATACATCTGTGATAAGTTTTTTTCTTAAATGATACTTTAGACAAAGATATATCAATACACACATCTCATTAAAAACATATATAAAGACAGAAAGGTTCCCCTCGATGGTTTTGAATTTCACCAAAAGAAAAACAGTTTCATCATTAAAGTAGAACATTTATTCTTGTTGGTTCTGAAGTGGGAAACTTTCATCATTAGCAGTATTTCACTAAACCTTACAAAAACATCATGTAATATTTTATAATGAGACAAGTTTCATTTTAATCTAGAAAAATTCGTCAAGTTGGGTGTTTCTTGTTTTGACAAACTGTAATGATAACTATATGTCAACTCTTTAACATACGCGTAGATAGACAGACAGACAAATATCTAGATAGATAGACAAACAGACAGCTAGACAGACAATTAAACAGGCGGAATTACAGACAGGCGATTAACTACACGGACATACAGATAGATAGACAAATAAAGAAACGGATGTAGAAACAAATAGACAATTAAACAGATTATGTACAGCTACACAATGAAACAGAGATGAGCAGATAGAAAATTAAACAGATGGATGTAGAAACAGACAATTAACTAGACAGATGTACTGATAGATAAACAATTAAACAGGCGAATGCATTGACAAATAGACAATTAAACAGACGGAGGTACAGACACTTAACAGAATAAATTTATTATAATCTTTGTTCACATAATTATAAAGTAATACACATATATATATTGTAAATTTTAGGTCAATTTAATTTTTTTTTATTTATTTGTAACAGCTCGTTTATTCTAGAGTTGCACTTTATAAAAACAAATGGAAGATATAGAGAAACTTTAAATTATATAATACAACATGCATAGCTGTTGTATTCACTTCATATTTTGAAGTATTTTGTTTCGTTCATGAATATCGACATATTTTATAAAACACAAAAGGCACCTCTACGAGTTTCATTAGTACTTCTAAAATCATTACTGCAGCATTCTATATATAAGGAGACTTTGTCAATATCCCATATAAGCCCTGTACAAGTATCGTTACACGAGGTTAGGTCCCACTGGCGTTTTCTTAGGTCTCACTACTTCTTTCTTGTATAATTCTTATTAGGAACTAAACAAGTACCTTTACACCTGTACGAGTATCTTTACATCTGTTTAAATCAGTTGTACCTGTACAAGTATTTTTACGTCTGCTCAAGTCAGCTTTAGATCTGTTTATATCAAGTCATACCAAAACAACCCCACTATAACACACAAAACAACCCCATTATAACACACAAAAGAATCCCATTATGATGCCCTTTTGTGCTACCTCAGCAAGTATTTTTATTGGTTAACAAAAGATACAGATTGGGGTATTGGTCTGTACTAAGTGGCACCACTACGTATTGATTACTGTATATTGAGTGGCACCATTAGATATTAGGATGTGTTATCCTAAACTGAGTAGCACCACCACCAAGTATGAATTGCTCTATACTGAGTGGCACCATTAGGTATTAAGGAATACTGTCCTGTATTGAGTTACACCACTGGATATCAGGGTGTTATTACCCTACAGAGAATAACAGTACTAATCACTTGATTCAGAGGTCATTATGCTGTAGCAGCAATTTGTTGGGAAGACATTTTACTTCATTTGTAAGTTCATCTTCTGTCAGACTGAACAGTTCCATTCCCCCTCTTACCTGTGCGGCCAGAGCTTTCCTTCTTTACTTCATTGTTCTAGATACTGCTCTGTTCCACGCTGTCCAAACCTGTAAAAAAACGTTCCAGAAGCTCTTCTATACTGAACGGTCCGTTCTCGGTTCTCCTTCGTTTCACGTGGTTCCAGATACTTCTCTGTACCGGATAGTTCCAGATTCAAACGTTCAAAGAAACATTCTCAAAATTTCCATGAAAATGTTCATGCACAGTAATGCTAGCAGTGTTTAGGACTTTAGATTTAAATGTGTTTTCCAACAGTTAGGTATAACCAACAGCATGGAAATAAAATTGACTATTTTGTCGTTAATTAATAACTTGTTTATTTCTCAATTCAGCCTCAAACGTGGCTGTTTCTTATTGAAAGTACACACAGTTTATTACCGAATTGACATACCAAGCCTAAACAAAACGTGTTACTTGTTTATACGAAACTAATGACTATACGCTATAGACGTTTGTTCTAGGAGAGAGTCTCTGCCTTTTTTTAGGTTATCCCGGCATGGTCAGGTGATTACGACAATCAACTCGCAATCTGAGGGTCGTGGGTTAGAATCCCCTTCACATCAAACATGCTCATCCTTTCAGCTGTGGAGGTGGTACAATGTTACGTTCAATCCCGCCATTCGTTGATAAAAGAATAACCCAAGAAGTGGCGGTAGGCGGTGATGACTAGCTGCCTTCCATCTAGTAACTAAACTAATGCTATATTAGGGACGGCTAGTGAACTTTTCTTGGTATTTATAGTGTTGTTTATACTATTCTTAAGTAATAAAAATTATATTTATGACATCAAACTATTTTAAGTTATTTAATGTTATGTTTCATGTTTTATTATTAGTATTTGAACGTACTCTTGTCATTCATTTTGTTTCTGATCCTTTTTTGTCATGAAAACAGTCTGTCATGATAGCCTTATTGTGACCTCTCTTCTGAAGAGAAGGATTAGATGAGTCTGGGAGAGCTGGTTCGAAGATTATTTAACATTCTTCTTGTATTCTGCGTGTGATGTGAAACGGAGAGTTGATGAGGATCCTTTCAGCTTACGAAACTCCTGAACGTTATATAAATATCTCATTATTCATTATTTAAAAAGATTTTCACAGGAAGAGCTTTCTCCTCGTCTTGAACAATCACCAGGACTTACTTAATTCTGAAATCTTTACATCGTAATGCGTTATTAAATCACCTCGCAAATTAAAGTCACCAACACGTGTCTTTTGACAACTTCCATGTAAAAGTCGAGTCTTGTCACAATATTAATAGTTCTTCTTGTTATTCTAATAGACTCAGATAATCATCGAGGCTTAAACTGATATTATCGAGGAAGAATATCAGTTCTAAAGAAAGAAATTACGTGTGACTTGAGGACCTAGTTAAAAACCATAAAACTCAAACCTACACTTCCCTGAATTTCTCCCAGACAGTTTTTCTCCTAGTATTGAGTTTTAAGAATCTCTTATTAGTATTACTGGTATACTATAATTTCCCTGTTATGTTTTCTTGTATTTGTTTGTTTTTCTTGACTGAAGCTTGAAAGTTAGGGACATTGAAATTTACTGAGTTACAACGTTAAATTCCGGGTTTAGTTCCCGCAGTAGAAAAAAATGTGCAGATAACTAATTCTGTAGTTTTGTGCTGTAAACAAACCAATATATATTTCCCCAACTGAATAGTAATAGTTTTACGGTCTTCAATCTCAAAATCCGCGGTTCGATTCATCGCTGTGGACAGAGAGAAGGTAACTCATTGAGTAAATTTATGCTAAAACAACAGCAGGAAATCCATCTCACAAGGATCTGAGTAAATAACCTAATTAATGCATCACAGTCATTTAAAAAAAAACTGATTAAAAATAATAACAATAATATATATATATATATAAAGTAACTACAGCCAAGTTAGAAACACTATCGTAATTATGCACACACAATTTAACGTTTGATCAAACCGCAGGTACTGCCACAGCCGTTCTAGATACTTAAAGTTACATTAATTACTCCAACGTCACGTACAGAAAAATAACAATTTAATATCTGTTATAAATCAAAGAAATAACCATTCAAACAGAGGTGAAAATATTGTTTTTGTTCAGAAAACAAAACTTATAGTAGATAAAGGAAAGTATACCATTGAATGTTCAGTGCCTTATAAAACGATTTTGGAGCCATACCACGTCGTTACAATCCATGTTGTCAGATCCATGACGACCGGGAATCTCGACAATATTAAAAGTTATGTAATGTAGTTTCCATTGCGGAAGGCTCAGTCGTAATACTGTCGTGTCCAAACCACACTTATTCTCACTGAAAGGTTTACATATTCCATCTGGTTTACGAGGACAACGATTTTGCAACGCCAGTTTCGAGGAACAGAAATCAGTATGTGCAACTTGATCAGTATGTTTACACACGCAATAGAGCGATACCCGTTTCATTCTCAACTCGCTAGAAATATGAGATGGTTAATCGTTAAATATGACTGTAAGCCTTATATTGGTGAACGGTTGCCCAAATGGCCTAACTTCCAGATAAAGATATTTCTTTATAACATTTCTTGTAGTCGCCTGAGACACGTGGATGGCTTTTAGTACTAATTTTTTTGAATTTGTGAACACCCACCTCTTACAAAATGCTGCACTTTGCTCATTATGGTTGTAATACGACTTGTTACAGGTCTCTTTCTGGATGGTCCTGGGGTCCATTTTGATCAATATTCTTTTGTTATCCAATGTAATTAAGTACAAAGGATATCTCCGTCTTGGAAATTCTAAACCCACGAACTGAATACATCTTTACAGTCTAAATGTATGATATTTATGTCGGAAAAGCTATTACATACACCTTCCAAAAGCGGTCAGTTTTCTGCGATATTTCACTGCCTACGATACACTAAAAATGTCAAAATGTAGTTCTGATACAATCCATTCCACCACGACTTTGAATTGCCTGTGGTTGTCACGGATCTTGCTAATTTTCATATTCAAATTGTTTCAGCTTATAGCATTCAACCCTGTATATTGAGAAATAATTTTATAAATATATATTTTCGTTATTATTATTGTTATTAAAATTTGTTTTATCTTCTACATCTTGTAAATAGGTTAAAATTAGTTGCAAAGTTTCAAAAAGATGGCAGCACATATCAATAAATAATACTTTTTGTTAACAGTTTTTCAAATTTCTTCGATAGAACTAAAATATATAAATTAAAAATTATTTTAACTTAAATCTTACGAAGCTAAATTTAACAAAAGATTCTAAATCATTCATCTGATAAATCTATAAATTGTTCAAGTAAATGTTAGATATTTGAAATAATAATTATAGCTAAAATCAAGCTTCGTGTTGTAAAAAATTAAACTTTCAAATATATTGCCGTGATCCGACCAAAACAGATTACATGTAAAAAATAGCCAACAATAAGGGCCAGCAGTTTTGAAACATGTAAAACCGTGTACAATTCGTGGTTTTGTAAATATTTATTACACAAACAATGCCGCATTGTATAAAGATGTGTAAATATTGAACGTTCAAATAGCTAACTTAAAAAACTGCCAAGTTTCCTAAGTGTGTCCTCTTCAACTTAACATTTTTAGCGTTTGTGAAAAATTATATATAAAACGAAAACAACACAAAACTACCTAGTTGGATATACTTCACTAATTACGTAAAAATCCCTTTATGTTATCAGTTGTTTTAATTATATTTGGGACGAATGACAAACAAACCTCTTTCGTGGATATCCTTACGTTAATTATGTCTTGTAGTTTTGACACAATTATGAATCTTGCTTGATCAGAGTTTATTGGAAAGAATTTTTACGAAGGTTGTATCCAAATATTTTCCTGTAATTACTAATAAAACATAAACTGAGAGAGAGAAGTAAACAAAAGTTTATAAAAACTGTAGAAAAATACACATCCAAGATGTTCAGTCATGTACTCTACTCCTGCATGTATATATACACATATATATATATCCGATATGTTTAAAGTTATCTACTTTCTACTCGTAAGGCCCGGCATAGCCAGGTAGTTAAGGCACTCGACTTGCAATCTGTGGGTGGGTCGTGGGCTCGAATCCCCGTCACATCAAATATGCTTGCCCCTTCAGCCGCGGGGGCGTTATAATGTGACGATCAATCCCACTATTCATTGGTAAAAGAGTGGCCCAAGAGTTGGCGGTAGGTGGTGATGACTAAACTCCCTTTCCTCTAGACTTACTTTGCTAAATTAGGGAAAGCTAGCGCAGGTGGCTTTCGCCTAGCTTTGGGCGAAATTTAAAACAAAAAAGTACCAGTATGTATATACAGTCATGTGAAAAAGTTAGGACACCCTATGAAAGCCTGTGTATTTTTGCAACATTTTTGAATATATAGATATTTAATCTCAATTTTAACAACACTAAGAAATTATAGGAATATAACTAAATAATTAAAACTGAAGAAAAGACTTTTCAAGATCTTCTGTAAATGTAATTCTACAAAAATGCATATTCTAACTGAGAAAAAAGTTAGGACACCCCTACATTTATTCCCACTTAAAATGGCTCAACTCACATACACGTGTATCACACCAGGTGCACATGATTAGAAGATCGTTACTCATCATTTTGAATGAGGCTTGCCTCATTTAGTTTGGTGTGCTCCTGACTCTTGAAGTGAGAGTGAGCACCTTGCTGAGAGCAAAAGAGCTGTCTGAGGCCATCGGAAAGAAAATTGTAGAAGCTTATGAGTCTGGTAATGGATTTTAAAAAATCCCAACAGATTTTGAAATCAGCCATTCCACTCTCCGGAAAATAGTCAACAAGTGGAGGGCTTTTAAAACAACTTCTAACATGCCCAGGTCTGGTCGTCCAAGCAAGTTCACCCCGATAGCAGACCGCAAAATGCTAAAAGAGGTCTCCAAACACCCTAACAAGTTATCACGGGCCCTACAGCAGGCTCTAGCTACTGTTGATGTGAAAGTGCATGCTTCTACAATCAGAAAGAGACTGCACAAGTTTAACTTGCATGGGAGGTGTGCAAGGAGGAAATCTTTGCTCTCTAAGAGAAACATCAAGGCCGGACTGAAGTTTGCTAGAGAGAATGTAGAAAAATTCCAGGACCTCTGGAATAATGTTCTTTGGACAGATGAGTCCAAAATTGAATTATTTGGACACCAAAACAGAGGACATGTTTGGCGTAAACTAAATACAGCATTCCAGGAAAAGTACCTCATACCAACTGTGAAGCATGGAGGTGGAAGTATCATGGCTTGGGGCTGCTTTGCTGCAGCAGGACCTGGAAAGCTCACAATCATAGAATCCACCATGAATTCTACTGTGTATCAGAGGGTGCTTGAGGATCATGTGAGACCATCTGTACGAAAATTAAAGCTGAAGCGGAACTGGACCCTGCAACACGACAATGACCCAAAACATACCAGTAAGTCCACCAACGACTGGCTGAAAACTAAGAAATGGAGAGCCTTGGAATAGCCGAGTCAAACTCCAGATCTTAATCCCATTGAGATGCTGTGGGGTGACTTGAAACGGGCTGTACATGCAAGAAACCCCTCAAACATCTCACAGCTGACAGAATTCTGCATTGAGAAGTGAGGCAAACTTTCTTCAGACCAGTGTCAGAGACTGGTAGATGGCTACAAGAAGCGTCTCACTGCAGTTATTTCAGCCAAAGGGGGTAACACTAGTTATTAGGGGGTAGGATGTTCTAACTTTTCACATGACTTTACATATCCGAGATGCCCAAAATTATTTTACACTGTTAAAGGCTTCGTATAGCTTATTTCTTTAAATTGGATGATTTCTTTTCCAGTTCTTCCTCCAAGTTTTTACACATCTTATAGAAACCTTAACCTAATAGTTTCTTTTTAAAGAATAAAGCGGAAAATTTTGTTTACGAAATTTACATTTTTATTGTTTTCACTGTATAATGAAACGCACTCCACTCTGTCTCCGTGATAAAACTGATGTTTCGCAGTCTATTTCAACAAATGATCAAGTTGTCAAGATTAACTTTATCAGAATCAAAAATCACGGCCATTTCTGTGGCGATCAACCAATCAGACTTTGTTTAAAATCGGATACCGCGGCCATATCTGTGAGGGTTAATCAATCACCCTTCCTCTAAAATTGGATATTTGTGAGGGTTAACTACTCAGTTTTCGTCTACTAATCATATATTGTGGCCATATTTTTGAGGTTTAACTTAATATTCATTACTCATAACTACAATCATATTATACAATCAAAAGGCCAGTCCAATTTTTGCATCCTAACGAGGAAATCTAAGCTTACAGAGACTAGGACATGTTTTAATTTATTTCATTTCCTCACGTTACATCAACCATCAAAGAGATTACAATGTAAATAAATTATTACAAACTGTATCCAAGTATGAGTTTACATAAAAACAGTTTCTTGATTTTCGATAAACGTATGATTGAAAGTTTTTCAGAATTTTGGCTGTAAACTAATTTTATAAGATGTAAAAAACTATTTGAAAGATATTTCAGTCTATTATTCTGCTAATGTTGACTTGTGTGTAACACTATATTTTATGTGGACTCCTCATGATTGCTTTATAATAATATTTACAGGAAAATTATTTACTAACAGGTCCCCCCTCAAGTGGTAATAGCTGTAAGGACAAATAAATCATGTTGACATGGTTGTCAAAATACATTCTTTATATTGATATATCATATATCTCAATATTTGTAACATTTGATCTAATTCTAAGCTTGATTACTAAACAATACAAATATATTTCACTAAATTATGCAGCGTTAAGTAAGTAGCGTTTTATTATTACCAGGGGCAAGAGAATAAAAATTATAACGTGATGATACCAGGGTCTTACCTTGGAACCTTAAAACGTATTTTCGAGTGTATCTGCTCTTTATTTAACGCCCCCTAAGAGGCACGATGGTAAGTCTGCGGGTTAATAATGTAAAAACCTAAGTTTCGATATCTGCGTTAGGCAAAGTAGAAATGACATATCATGTAGCTTTGTATTAGACTATAAAAATATTTTAACTGTATGAGTAATATGTGAGTTCCTGAGTGAAGTCTACTGTATAAGTAATATGTGATTTACTGAGTGAAGTCTACTGTATGAGTAACATGTAAGTTGTTGAGTGAAGTCTACGGTATGAGTAATATGTGAGTTGTTGAGTGAAGTCTACTGTATGAGTAATATGTGATTTACTGAGTGAAGTCTACTGTATGAGTAATATGTAAGTTGTTGAGTGAAGTCTACGGTATGAGTAATATGTGAGTTGTTGAGTGAAGTCTACTGTATGAGTAATATGTGAGTTGCTGAGTGAGATCTACTGTATGAGTAATATGTGAGTTACTGAGTGAAGTCTACTGTATGAGTAATTTTTGTGATTTACTGAGTGAAGTCTACTGTATGAGTAATATGTAATTTACTGAGTGAAGTCTACTGTATGAGTAATATGTGAGTTGTTGAGTGAAGTCTACTATATAAGTAATATGTGAGTTACTGAGTGAAGTCTACTGTATGAGTATTTTTTGTGATTTACTGAGTGAAGCCTACTGCATGAGTAATATGTGAGTTGCTGAGTGAAGTCTACTGTGTAAGTAATATGTGAGTTACTGAGTGAAGTCTACTGTATGAGTAATATGTGAGTCACTGAGTGAAGTCTACTGTATGAGTAATGGGTGAGCGAGTTGTTTCTATCAGTATATTTCGGATAATTGTTTGGTTGATGTAATAATAATCTTTTGTAAAGTTCTGAGATTCAAAGTTGATTTATATTTTCAAACCTGTATTACAATCATATTTAAAGCAAGCTTGTTCTGTCTAAGGTTAGTATTCCAGCCCCCAGTATGGAAGAAAGGCACTAATTGACAGCATAAAAAAAAGAACTACAGGGTGAGCCAAAAGTAGGTGGACAGTAAAAAAACATTTATTTAGAGATCACGTATGCGTACAACTATATGTAATAAGACAATTATATTAATGAAAATAAAATGTTATTTATTAACGCAAATGCTCAAATTGTTTTCCTTCTTGATTTACACAGCTTTGAAGTCTACCTCTTACGCTTCGACAAACATTTTTGCACAAGTCACTCTGGGCATTAATTTCTTGAAATGCATCTCTTATGTAATTTTTTAAATCACCGACACTTCTTGGTTTTTGACTATAAACTTTTTCCTTGAGTACTCCCCAAAAGAAAAAATCCATAGGGGTCAAGTCCGGTGAACGTGCCGGCCAATCGATTGGACCTCTTCGACCAATCCATTTCAATAGAAATGTTTCATCAAGATACTCACGAACTCCTTTGGAATAATGTGGAGGGGCCCCATCTTGTTGAAAATAAAAGTCATGTAAATTAGGTTGTTGCTGTAACTGGGGAACAACTTGATTCCTTAGAATTTCGAAATACTTATCTCCTGTAATTGTTCCGTCCAAAAAAAATGGTCCATAAACACCAGAACTTGAAATACCACCCCAAACATTGACACCAGGCTGATTTAGCTGTTGTTCTAATGTTAAATGCATGTTCTCACTATACCAGTAAACACGATTATGTCTACTGACATGACCGGATAATTTAAAAGAAGCTTCATCACTCCACACAATGTTATCTAACATTCCTGGGTTTTCTTCAATTTGTTCAGCATAATTTCACTAAATTGCAGTCGCCTGTCTGGATCATCTCCAATAAGCCATGAATTAGTTGTGGTCGATAGGGTTTCAACCCAATTTGCGTTATAATTCGCCTAATAGAGGTTTGTGGTATGTTCAATTCCATAGAAGCTCTTCTGGTGGATTTGTTTGGACTTTGAACAAATGCATCGGCAACACGTTGCTTATTATTCTCTGTACAGACTGTTTTGGGTCGACCACTTTTAGCAGCATTAAGGATTGAGCCAGTGGCGTCGAATTTGTCACGGATACGGTAAATGGTTTGTCTTTTTGGAGCTGGAGTATCAAATGTTTCAACCCACTTTCTCCTTACGGTTTCAGTATTTTGAGATTTCCAATACTCTTTTAACACCCATATTATTTTATCTGTATTTAAAGTATTTGACATTATGGGTTCTATTAACAATCTAAAAAAAAAAAAAAAAAAACAGATTAAATTAAAACAAATGTAATTATATAACACAAATAATATAGTTGCAACATAGTTATAATATACAATTGCATTAATATAACCGATACATAAACCTATTCCAAATGCTGTCCACCTACTTTTGGCTCACCCTGTATATCAGTACGATGGGACACTTCTTATACACTATGTTTGATAGCGCAAATTATCTTTAGACTGACAAAATGTAAAGTAGCACTTCACGTATTAAATGTGTGTTATAGTGAACCTATAAATATTGGTCACAGACTCACAGGTTCGGTAGTGACGTAAATAAAATCGATAATAATTACAATTCACTCATTTAATCTTATTCTCACGATAGCACTCGTTGTTCTTAAAATGCAATGATAAAAAAAAATAAAAGAATCCAGACTACTACTACATCTCCCATTGACCTGATAATATGTTTGTTTGTAGTTAACCACAAAGTTACACAAAGAGCTCTGTCCACCACGAGCTTATAGCATTGGCTTGTTTTTGTTTGCATTTCTCTTTCACTCTACTTTCTTTCAATTTTCAAGAAATTCCCACAGTAAATACAAAACTATAGTTAGAAATAGTAACCTCAACGTCAATTAGTAGTTTACTTACTGTGATAAAAATTTGTAAGGGTAAATATCGAGATTCAAAGGATGGAAAAGACTTTACAAATCATCAAACGAACTCTTAAGTTCATAAGTAAATGCATTTATATTGTTTCTTGGCTTCCATTTCTTCAAAGTCCTTGAATAGTGGGCAGGAACCAGAGGATTGAAAGTCACCTAATGTAACTCCTCTTTTCTAGGGAAAGAATAAACATTGTCACTGTAATTATAAGCTCATTCATTAATCTTAACGTCAGTTGTGGGAAACGTTTTGGAAAGTCTGATGGGAAATGATTTACGAAGTGTAAAATGTTATTCGATAGTTAGTATTGTTCCACTTGGTAAAAATATTGCTTTACAAATCTTACGACACTCTTTGAAGAGGTTAATGCTTATGTGAAAGAGGAAACGGGTGTGGATTTGGTGAATTTAGATTTTAAGATATTTATAAAACCTTTAACATGGTACCACATGAAAGTCTTTCTTGTACAAATTATTTCTGTGTGTGTTGGAGGAAATATATTGTATCACTAGGTAGAAAACTGGTTAGATGGTAGAAAGCATAGGTGTAATAAATTAATTCAGTGAAACTGGGTTAATGTCACAAGCTCGGTGGTGGGTCTTTTTCTCTTTGATTTACATCAATGGTGTAGCTACTAGATGACCCTGTTAAAAGGGCATTAATTATGACATTCTTTAAATTCTGACGACTACACACACATACAAATTAAATTAAAAAGTATCGCATTTGGATAACCTGTGTCTGTACCTATAATCATTTTTCAGCAATATTATCCATAGATAATTTGAGTGAAATAAGATATATATTCCTTCTTTCTGTTGTACTAGTTATTTTAGATCGCGCAGTTAATGTGTTGAACTGCATATTGGTAGGTGCAAAGTTACACTTATAACTCGACCAAACAATACGCTCCTTATTTTCAGTTGTGATAACGTTATAAAAGTACCAGTTTGTTAGATATATACCACTGTGTCGTTTTAAGTTTAATTTGAAAATGTTATTTAATTTACATTGTGTGAACGTTAAAGTAAACAATAGTTATGGCAAGTTTGATTAAGTAATGGTTTATTAGTCATTTGTCGTGTAGTTCGATTGTTGTGAACTGAGATCAGGTTACTCAACTATTCTGAATTCTTCTCATTAATGTAATCGATTATTGATGAACCATATATTATCTGGTTGAGTGTAAAAGGTTCTAGGCTACATTTGGCCTATTGATAAGTATGTGTACAAAATGTGATAAGAAGTTAGTAAAAAACAAAGATAGATATTGATGGTGAGTTCAGCCAGAAAGTGTGTATAGTGGTGACTTTTAAAATGTAATAACTGCAGGTTCTATTGTAATAACTACTATTTTAAAACAAATGGACCGTGCGTTGTATATTTATTATTAAACATTTATGACCAACAAGTCACAGTCATCTGTCACAAAAACTCCTGCCCACATGTTTATCCGCATACACATCTCACTTGCTCTTAGGAGACTCTAGTAGCTTTGGCGATCCTTGTTTTGTTGTTATTGCTAGAAAAAATGTGAGACCAAAACTATAACTTAACGTAGCAATTTTGTTTCAGTATACAGTCAAGTACTAATTCAGAGCGTCTTCTCACTCATTTTTCACACGCAATATTTACATGGAGTAGACTTTGACTTCATGGCTTTTAACATAAGGATAAAATACGTAATACATCAGAATTTATCTCACAGAAACAAATAAACTAACAAAGAAAAAGACTGGATGGTATAAAACACAGTTTCTAATTGTCTGTCAAGAAGTTTAGGTAATTTGGTAAAAACCACTGGAAAGTGTATCTCACCTAGTCACCAAGCGGGGTAATAGTCAAAGGAATATTTCACATATAAAACACAACAATACAGAACCTATTCAGTAGAGTCACCACGTGGGGTAATAGTCGAAGGAATATTTCGCATATAAACACAACAAAACAGAACCTATTCAGTAGAGTCACCACGTGGGGTAATAGTCGAAGGAATATTTCGCATATAAACACAACAAAACAGAACCTATTCAGTAGAGTCACCACGTGGGGTAATAGTCGAAGGAATATTTCACATATAAACACAACAATACACAACCTATTCGGTAGTCATGAGGAGGATAATAGTTAAAGCAGTATTACACATAAACAAACACGTACAATAAAAGAGGAAACACTGGTCATTGAAGATAATCTTGTAGTTTAAGGATAAATCCTCTTTAATCTCCTTTCTTCAACTCTCAGTACAGCTTTTCTTTTGATCGTAGTTATCAAACACTGTTCGTAGTCAAGTGTAGATTTCACAAAGTGAAACATGACGTCATAACTGAAACTTGTCCAAATTTGAAACGTTGTGATACAATTAGATGCAATTTCAAAGTATATTTGTATGAACTATAATTATATTTATGACAATTATAATTGGTATTTATTAGGTTAGGTTAGATTCATTGTTGTTTAATTAGACAAACTTGGTATCAATAAGCTTCATGAGGTCATGTTTAGTTTTGTTTCATTTCGTTCTGGCTTTGTAATTTGTTACTTGGTGTAAAAACGTCTGTTAAAAATTGTAAAAATAATAGGTTATCCTTTTCCTTCAGAAAAATATATTATTCTAGTGGCCTTGCCTTTTTTCCACAAATCTTTATTTCTGACTTCGTTATGGCAGCACTGATCCAAGGTCAGCATGTCATTGTATGATGATGAAACATAAGTGCTTGAACGAGTTTTCATTAAGAAGCTATTTTGTGTTTGTGAAAATACTTTTGTTTGAAGTGCAAAAGATATAAGATATAATTAATGATTAGTTGTCACCATTATAATGGATATGTGGCTCAATATCAGTAATAAATCTTATACTAGTAAAAATCTTTCTAGGTTTAGGCCTAATAATAATTCATCAGCGTTATAGTCGCGTGCAAGCATTTCAATACAGGATGATGCATGGGGTACTGAAACAAGAAAGAAATGAAAGTATGGTGAAAGTTTTGTTCAACATGGTTTCGCATGAACAGGTAATGAAGATGGACCTAATGGGTTGTGTGTTGAATATGGAACAGTATTCAGTAACAGTACTTTGCATCCAACTAAGTTAAAACGGCATATAGAAACCAAACACTTCCAATTAAAAAAATGTGGCACACATAAAAAAGAAAAACGAAACGAATGCCAGAAGACTTGAAAGAGGTATTGAGATGTCCTAAAATAGTTAAGTTTATAAAATGAAGACCGCTCAATGTGAGGATTTTCAGTTTAGTCTTTAAGGATATGGGAAGTTTGTATAAAAATTTGCTGTTTCATACTGAAGTCCGATGGTTTTGTCGGAGCAAAGTGCTTGCTCTGTTTTACGAATTGCGTGAGGAGATAGTTTTCTTTTTATCTGAATGCCATTTTGAACTTGCATACAAATTAAGAGACAAATGCTGGGTGCAGAAAGTGGCTTATCTTTAGGATGTATTTGCCTGTCTAAATGAAATGAATGTTACAATGCATGGTACCAGGGTAACGTACTTCAAAGTTCAGAGTGAAATGAAAGTGCTTCAACGTAAGCTAAACTTTGGGGTAAATGTATACTTATGGAAGAACTTGATTACTTAAGGAAAATGAAATTTCCTTAAGTGAAGATACAAAAGTTTCAGTCTTGCAGCACGTATCTGATTTGTGTACAACTGTTGAGGAGTACTTTCCCTCTAATTTAAAAAAAAAAAATATTGTGAATTCAAAATCCCTTTGTTGACTCTTCAAATACCAATGATTGTCCTTGAAAGAGAAAAACAGCTTTTAGAAATTTCAACTGCGTGTGTATGTTTTTTCTTATAGTAAAGCCATATCGGGCTATCTGCTGAGCCCACCGAGGGGAATCAAACCCCTGATTTTAGCGTTGTAAATTCATAGACTTACCGCTGTACTAGCGGAGGACGAAATTTCAACTCATTACACCCTAAACTCAAAATTTCAGCAGAAAGAAATTACACAATTTTGGATTCAAATGGCCATGGGAAGCATTGAAATAAGTAACAGAGCTTTGAAAATTTTAACGCATTTTTCAACAACATATCTTTGAGAGCAAACATTTTCACTGTATACAACTACAAATTTAGAAATAGGCTAAATACTGAAGATGATCTGCGCTTACACGTAACAGCCATAACTCTAAATATTGAACTACTTTGTGAACAAAATCGAGCCAGTCGGAGCCACTAATAAATAAATAAGTACACTGTACTTTTACTGATATAACATTTGCAAGCAAAAATTTTTGAACAATAAGTAGAAGTAAAATATTTTCTTTAAATAGTGATATTTTAATAAATTTATATTCTAAAAGCTAGCGACCGATTGTTTCTATTTTTAGTGTATTTTTTTATTAATGCTCCAAAATGTTTTGTTTATTTTCTGATGTGAAACTCCGCAGGTCTGAACGTTTGGGAATTCCTTTCCTAAGGGGCCTGGCATTGCCTAGCGCGTTAAGGCGTGCGCTTCGTAATCTGAGAATCGCGGGTTCTTGCCCGAGTAGCGCCAAACATGCTCACCCTCCCAGCCGTGGGAGCGTTATAATGTGACGGTCAATCCCACTTTTCAGTAGTAAAAGAGTAGCCCAAGAGTTGGCGGTGGGTGGTGATGACTAGCTGCCTTCCCTCTAGTCTTACACTGCTAAATTAGGGACGGCTAGCACAGATAGCCCTCGAGTAGCTTTGTGCGAAATTCAAAAACAAACAAACAATCCTATCCTAAGATATATATATATATATATAAAAGCTTCTGGTACAAGCAATAACATATACAGCATACAAAATTATTACGAAAGTTTTGTTTTTACATATATTTCTAAAAGTATAGTTTGATTTAGATGAAATTTATACATATTAACGTGTGAAGGTGACTTTTTTATTTTCTTTGAATCTGGTTTCCATTTTTCTACTTGTTTCTCCAATATAGAAGTCGTGGCAGTTATCACATTGTATTTTATAAATAATGTTGGTGTGGTGTTTGTCAGTGTAGTTTTTACATAGTATAGACCTTAGTTTTGTGCCTGGTTTTTGAATAAATTTGGTATTAACTGGAATGTCATATTTTGTTACTAGTTTTTGCCAAATGTTGGTTATTTGTCTGCTGATGTCAGGAATATATGGAATGCAGCAGTATATGGTTTCGCGATTTTTTGATTCGTGAGATATATTTACTTTTGTTGGTTGATTTTGCTTTCTGTCTAGGTGTGTGCGTATAATGTTTTCTACGGTTTGTGGAGGAAACTTATTGATGTTGATGAAGTATTGTTTTATTTTGTCTAATTTGTCGTTAATTTTATCTGGTGAGCATAGTTTTATGGCGGCATAAAAAGTCACCTTCACACGTTTTCGAACACTGCAAGTCAAATAAACACAACATAACCATAGAAAACACTCAAATACTAAATAAAGAAACAAACATAAACAAACGCAAAATTAAAGAAGCCTTACTTATACAACAATTTAAACCCAAAATAAACCAATATAAAGGAACGCCTTTATAACTATATTAATATAATAAAATAAATAAAATTATGCATTCAAACATCTAACACCGCCCTCTACATTCCGACACTCAGTGACACAACCCTTTCCAAACATGTGGTCAGCTTCCGGTCAGTTACCTCTTTCTTTGTGAACTTGACGATGACCGAAGGAGGTCGAAATGTTGTTCGCTCTTTTATGTAAAATATTTTCTCAACCCAAACGAGCCGTTTTTTGCATCCATAAAGACCAAAAGGGTTGTGGTATAGACAAAAACATATGTATGCAGTCTTTTGTATAAACAATTATATATACATATTATAACCATAAATGTTTAAGCCATAAACATATATAAATATGTATATACACACACACACATATAATAGTCTCTGGTATACAGAAGTTTATTCATATTACCCTCTGGTGGTATAGGGAAGAACACAGATACATATATATATATACTAGTCACTGATGAATGTATGTGTGTGTTTAACATTCATCCCCCAGCGTATGTTAACTGCAATTCGCCCGACAGTATACATGGTTTGTATCGAATACAACAGCCCTGAAACAGGACACACTTTTAAGTTCATATGAATTTTTCGTTTAATAAGTTAAATGGGTCAGTTATTACCTTCTACAAAGCATAATATTGAATTATCATCTAATGAAGTGATTACAGATTAAATAACAAAAGATGAAAGAGGCACGTTATCTTGTATTGTCTTTTTATACGATAAACAGTTTTCGTTCCTCAACAGCTAGTACTGAATTACAAAGAGTCATACCCGAGTAATAACAAACGGTCATTTTAATTTAAGTAATCACAAAGTCACCTCCTAAAATTAGTAATAACAAAGTCACCTTCCAATATTAGTAATAACAAATTGTCGTGTCTTAATATAAGTAATAACAAACTTGGAAGTTTATTTTTCTTGGAAGTTAAGGTTTGTGAAAAAGTGTATGTAGTGGTTATGTTGATTTAATCAAGCTACTGATAGAACGTGATCATTCTGTTTATGAAATATAGTTCTGCTTTTGTTTTGCTTTTTTATTTCTGTCACTGCGAGTGGTCGTCATTGAATCATGCGATTGTGCTACTTCATATTACAGCTCACGTACTACCACGTGGTAACATGTACATCTTTCGCGCCTTCACTCACATCCTCAATGGTAATTTCCATGCTTATCAGTAGCAACCAATGAGAAACTCGGTCGTTACTCCACTAGCGATCCCAGACAGCAAAATGGGAACTATCGTTAAACACAAAGTAAATGAAAATCTTGAAGTTGAAGAACGTGCCGGTGAGAAAGACTTACCAAGTTTATATGAGTAGACACTCTGAAGACACGTTTTGTTTTGCTCGTTGTAGACAACTTACATTTAACAATTGACAAAATTGGAGAGACTTCACTCATTTCTGTGTACAGTTACTTTGTTTTACTAAATATAACTGTCTTTCAACATTCTATCACGTGCTTTATATTGATCGCTGGACATCAGTCGTTTCGCTCCTGTACAAGTCATAATAGTGAACTCGATTTTCAGCACTTTCACAAAATATTTGAGTTTATACTCAAAAGAACTAAGAAGTGTTGATACCAGTTTGTTCCATTATTAATTGTATAAGAACTAAGAGTGTTGATACCAGTTTGTTTTATTATTAGCTGTATAAGAACTAAGAAGTGTTTACACCAGTTTGTTTCATTATTAGCTGTATAAGAACTGAGAAGTATTTATACAAGTTTGTTTCATTATTAGCTGTATAAGAACTAAGTGTTTATACCAGTTTTATTGTTCGCTGTATAAGAACAAAGAAGTGTTTATACCAGTTTATTTCATTGTTAGCAGTATCATCGACTTCGGAATTTAGTTATTTTTGAAGAGTAACATTAAACAGGTGAGTGACTTTAAGTATTTTGTTTTAACATGTTTTTATATTTTAAATCATAAGTAAACGATTCTCTCTTATCTAATTATTAAAACGTTGGTACTAAATAATTTAACTTTTTTTTTAAAAACAAGACGTTTAATAACCATTATTCCACCTTAGAATATTTTAAGTGTCTTGAAATCGATAAATTAGAATATAACTGAAACATCCATGCACCATAGTTAATTTTAAAATGTTTCTTGATGTAATAATTTTTAAATACTTAACCAGGGGGCTGCTTTTTTAAAAATAAAAACGCTTAAATAATATCTTCTCATCACAACACTATTTTGAATCTGAAATAAAAATAAAGTAAAAAATAGTAACTGTGATCTATTTCAATTCGTAAATTTTGTATCAGTTTTGATTTTTGGAAGTTTTGGAACGTTACTTTGTTACAGTTTAGAATGTACTTGTTTTTTTTGTTGTTGTTTTGTTGGAATTGTACGTTAGACCATATATCTAGAGTTTGTGTTATACCTGAGATGATATAGCTAGAGTTACATTGTGATTTTTTCCACAAGATATACCTTATTTTCAAATGCTTACTTTTTATTGATTTATATAAATGTTTCAGATCGCACTGGTATCTATAGCGTAGATTAATTAGATCCTGAACAACTATTTAATAATTAGCACCCTTTGTGGTTGTTTATTTCACAGTGACCGAGTTTTGTTTTCCTATTCATTTATTTGCCTTATGAGCAAGGAATTGATATTAGTTGTTATATAATTACAATTTTATAATTACATTTGTTTTAATTTAATCTGTTTTCTTTTTTTTTAGATTGTTAATAGAACCCATAATGTCAAATACTTTAAATACAGATAAAAGAATATGGGTGTTAAAAGAGTATTGGAAATCTCTTTTAGGAATGAAAACAATTTGAGCATTTGCGTTAATAAATAACATTTTATTTTCATTAATATAATTGTCTTATTACATATAGTTGTACGTATACGTGATCTCTAAATAAATGTTTTTTTTACTGTCCACCTACTTTTGGCTCACCCTGTATTAGGACTACTGTATTAACTAACTTAGGAAAAGAGTGGACGTTTGAAGCACGGGACATGAACTTCACACAGCAACCGAACAACAAACAACATAAAACACTTTTTTACTCCACTGTTCATGGTTTTTACTTACTGCTTGAGGCAGCAAGTCAACAACCAACCATTCAGTAGGAAGCGCCTCTAGCATAATTTTATTAAATCAAAGGGTGAACAAAATCAACCAATAAAGTGCAGAACGAAGAAAAATCCTAATTTCTAACCAATCCTGGCTTTAATAAATGTACATAAGAATAAGAACGACTCAGAAATGTTGGAATTATTTTGTTAAATATATTGTCAGTTTTAATATTATCTTTCTGAATTTCATTTCTAGGTTTTTATGCTTGAAAGTTTGTTTTAAAAAATTAGAAAACTATATAAACAAAGAAGAAATTGTGGCAGTTTAAAATATAAAAATTTTAACAAACGAAACTTAAAAATGGATCTACTTGAATAAAACGTAAATATACATAAGTGACATCTCTTGGAACGTACAATTACATAATGTATTTGATTGTACTGAATTTATGTCTCCCTAGATGAATTATTGTGTATATGTGCACATGAAAATGGTTTTAAATGAAACAATTTAGGGTGTGGGTGCACATAGAAGTTGTGTCTAATGGAATAAATGAAACAGAACATTTAAACAAATTTATTTTACTGGTTTTCTGAGGTGTATTTATTTCTTCATCGCTTCAACTATACATGTATATAACTGTATGCTTTTTCAACTATATATATATATACATATATATCTTGACAATGTATTTTGTTTTCTACAGCATTTGTTTGTGTTAAAGTTATGTCCTTGAATAAAGTATCTTCTGAAAATGAAACATCAGAAACCGTCAGTGTAGAAAATGGAGTGGAAATGATCACAATACCTGATGAAATGAACCAGTCGGTAGTGATCACAATACCTGATGAAATGATCCAGTCGGTAACAAGTCCAGATAAGGAGGACGAACCAGAACGTTGGGAATGGGAAGGAAAACTGGACTTTGTTTTAAGTTCTATAAACTACGCTGTCGGTCTTGGAAACGTATGGCGATTTCCATACTTGTGTTATGAAAATGGTGGAGGTATGTGTCTTGTGGTTTAATTCAACATAATATACATGAAACCTTTACCTTACTAAATGTTAAATCGATGGTTCTAATGGATTATATGTTGTTGTTTGTTATTTAGGGGCATTTTGTTTCCCTACCTCATCTGTTTAGTCTTGTGTGCTGCTCCTCTATTCTTCCTGGAAGTGGCCATTGGTCAGTACCTCAGCGTTGGTGGTATCGGGATCTGGAATTTAGTTCCTATCTTTAAAGGTAGCTATTGTTGTTTACTTCTAGTGCCTTAGTATTTTCACCTTTTCCGGATAAATATAACTCATACTTGTGTCTCAAATATGTCAACAGTTCTTACATTATGTAATCTACACTTTCACTAGGAATTGGCTCTGTTTCAATGGTCATCGTTTGTCTCTATAATATCTACTACGTGGTGATAATAGCTTGGACTTTATTCTACTTCGTGTTCTCAATGACGTCACCACTGCCTTGGGAATCGTGTGGTAATTGTTAGCGATGTCGAGAAACCCACCTGTTGAGAAATTTATATGCAAAAATGTTTTCTTAACCCAAACGAGCCGTGTGGTAATTGGTGGAACACAAAATACTGTATGAAAGAGGGAACCAACATCACGAATCTCAATATTACAGCCACCGAAGCAAAATCACCTGTAACCGAATTCTGGGAGTAGGTTTAATTTTTTATTTTTTAGATGAATTTATTATTTTCGATCAATAGATATGAGTCGTATTTGGATCTAGTGTTCTCAAAATATTGTTTTCTATGTATATATACACATATATATATTACAAGGGAAGTACAATTAAATAACTATTTTCTATCAACATAATGTTATTATTTATTCATTTTCCACATTTGTACACTGGTTTTTAGTCCACTTAACTGTTTACCAGTAATTTATATTTTCTACTTTAATTTATGAAAAATATATTGTCGATAGTCCAAGATGTTTAACTTGTCCAGCCACAATGAATTTTAAGATATACCACTATGTAAAATGATAATATAATTTATTTACTAACTTATAATATATGTGGTTTAAGTGTGTAGAACAAACAACTAATCCTTCACATTTAAGTTTCAATCTAGGAAGATCTCAGTGTAATAAAAATCTTCCCAATTCTATTGAAATAGATCCCATTAACAAACATTCATTTACTTATGTCAAAATAACTATCTTGGAAAATTATACAATGTAAATCTACTAATAAAAAGAGGAAAATATTTTGAAGAAAAACTCCTTATTCTTATGAATTATACAATGATTTTCAAAACAAAACTGCTGAATCTTTAAATAAAATTATTTGTATTAGAATTTCAATTGTAATAAATACTTGTAATAGTTAAAAAAAAGAAGTAAAGGTGGCTTCCAAGTAGCATAACGGTTTGTCTGAAGACTTATAATGCAAGTAACAGATATCTCAATGTGTATCTTTGTGCTTAACAAAGACAAAGTTAAAGGTAAAAATATAAAAAATATGATTACTTTTGATAATTTGTATGAGAATGTAAGATACTTCTTTTAATAAATATGTTAACAGCTAAAATTAATCATAATAGAAGTTTTTTTATATGAATGATAGAAAATTTAAATATTTGTAAAATAATTGTTAAATTTTGAATTTAAACATATTTCTATTAAAAGTTTAATTTTAAATTTTGTTTAATATCATTTTTTAAATAAAAGAGTGGAGGTTGGAAATTTTAACTTTTAGAATTTTTAGGATGCTTTTATTTCTACGATTTTATTTTTCTACGATTATTTTGCACGTGGAGGTTGTATCTGAATATTAAGCATAACTGCCTTCTCACAATTGGCTGCAGCCCTATGAAAGGCAGTAGGAGTTGAGATATTACGTTTATAAGCACTCAAATTCTAACCCTTAAATGATTTTACATACCTGCTGACTAGTCTGACATCAGTGTCTGGATTTTATCTGATAAAATAATGTAATGACCACTTACATTATTTGTTGTGATTCATGGTTGAGAAATAAGATTAATAATTCAAAATAACTGTTTAATTTTAATTCTGTTATAATGTTTGTTATATATATATTTTGTGGAAGTTGGTTAAAAATACAAGTACATCATTCAAAGTCATTATACATAAAAAGGTAATTGTTCCAGGGGAAGCACACTTCCTCCAGAGGTACACATGTTTTAATTAGGGAAGTTTAGAAATAGTGTTTCAAAATTATGTTGCATGTGAGTCACTATTCTCACAAACTACCATTGCCTTTGTTTCTCTTCCTTTTCACAATATGAGATTAGTGTGTAGAATTCTGTTCAAAACAGATGATGCTTACTGTAGCTACATCTAGGAATAGGCTTAACTAACAATGACTGTAATAATAATGGACACATCATGTGCCAGTTTATAGTGCACCGTGTACCTTGTGAGAATTTTACTCAGTTAAACTTGTTATTGTTAATCTAGTAAGATAAATTTTAGGACATATATTTCTAGGTATAATTGGTTTTTAAATAACCTTCCTTGTTTCTATTATTGGCTTGAAAGGTACTTATAATACCATAGTAGACAGTTTTATCATTTAATACTCAAAAATTAAAAATTATGAAACCCTAACTGAAGTTGGTTAAATAGTACATTTCAATAAAACAGTATTTATTACTCTTTTGAAGTCGTCGAACATTACAGATTACTTCGGGATTACATGACTTGGGAGGTGAGAACATGGAACTGAGTTTGTGTTTGTTACTTACCTGGTTTATGGTTTATTTCGTCATCTGGAAAGGTCTACTGAGAAGTGGCAAGGTAAGATTTAAACTAAAATAAAACTTGGAAAGAAAGGAAAGATTGCATAAAACAGTGTTACAGTAACCATAAGGAAACATCACCTAATGACATAAAACACCATTATAGTAATTACAAGAACAGATCACATAGTAACAAAAAACATTACAGTAATCACAAGGAAAGATCATCTAATGACATAAAACACCATTACAGTAATCATAAGGAAACATCACCTAATGACATAAAACACCATTACAATAATCATAAGGAAACATCACCTAATGACATAAAACACCATTACAATAATCATAAGAAAACATCACCGTTTATTTAATCCAATAATCTTTAATGTTTCTAGCATTAATTATTTCATTTCTTTGGACTGTTTTACTTCATTATTTGTTCATTGTTCACAGATTATTAAGGTGTCAGCAGTCACTCCATACGTCATTCGAATCATTCTTCTTATTCGTGGAGTGACGTTAGAGGGCGCTGGAGACGGACTACTTTTTTTACATTACTCCAAAATTTGACAAACTTTTGGATCCCAAGGTTCGTTTATGTTTTTGTAAGTACATTCATACACTAATGTTATTGTTATTATATTCATATATAAATGTTACTGTTATTACATTCATATATACATGTATTTGTTATTATATTCATATATAAGTGTTATTGTTGTTACATTGATATATAAATGTTATTGTCATTATATTCAGATTTAAATGTTGTTATTATATTAATATACTAATGTTATTATTATTACATTCATATACGATATAAACACTAGTAAATATTGATGTTAGATGTCAAAGGTTGTTGGACAGAACCCATCGTATATTCTTTTACCAACGAATAGTGAGATTAACCGTACATTTTAATGCCCCTGACGCTGAAGACAAACACTAACAACCAGGCTGGGCAACAAATAAAACTTCCCATCTAATGTAACTGTAGTTTACGTCTTTGGTGAAAACAGTGTCATTGTTAATCAGTAACTGTCAAGCGACTTTTTTTTTTTTCGTTTATTTGCTCTCAAGTTTTGATACCAGTTAATAATTCTTTAATCAAAACGCAACGAAACTAAATTAGTGTTATATTTTCTCAGAAGTGAACTCTGTGAAATCAGTATTAATTTATTATATTAATGTTATCAGGTCTGGGTGACAGCAGGAACACAAGTGTTTTTCACCTTTGGTGTTGGTTTCGGTTCCGTCGTAACTCTTGGAAGCTACAAGTTTAGCCACAACTTCTTCCGGTAACAAAACAAAAAAAACCAAATTTTTTTTTTATTTGATTATTTAACAATGATTTTGCACAAAAATGTTCAATATAATAATTCTCTGTACTCTGTATTCGTTATTCTTTCAATAGATATTATTGTACACTTTGAACACATTCATTATTGTTTCTATATCTTTATTTCTAGAGACGGAAATATTCTATATTTTGTTAACCCTGCTACCAGCATATTTGCTGGTACTGTGATATTTTCCGTTCTCGGTCACATGGTCTACATGAAAGGCGACGGGACTGAAGCTGCTGACGTTGTGAAGTCCGGTAAGATAATTCAGTCTTCTTGTGCTTCAGTTGTTTATATAAACACTAAAAGCTCTGTTTCTGTACTAAATCAACGTATTCAGAACAAACCTTATTAATATTTTCTTTAATCTTGGTTCTAAAACATTTAAAATGAAACGTTTATTGGTAAGTTACAGTGTATCAACATCTTAATATAAACTTAGTATTATCAGACAGTGACCTGCTGTGTTATTTTCAGAGTACAAACACGGTCTTTGTTCAAATATAATCTAACATGGTGTATTTTCTTCAGGTCCAGAGTTAGCTTTCCTTGTTTATCCAGAAGTTGTTCTACAGTTGCCACCTCCCCCTTTATGGTCAATTGTGTCCTTTCTTATGCTGTTAATTCTTGGAATTGACAGCCAGGGGAGCATATAATATGTTGATGTGTGTTATTTGATAGCCAGGTGAGCATATAATGTGTTGGTGTGTGTTAATGTACGCCAACATTGTGAAATATTCAGAGACTAAACACTGTCTTTCGTTTTGTTTCAAATTTATACGTTTCTGTTATCGTTTGCTTGGTGGGAGTTTTAACGTCTTGTGCGTGGCTCAACGAATGGAATCTCCTTGGAAGTGAAATAAACAATTTGAGCAGTATAAAAACGTGAGTAATGTTAACGTGCGGGTGTTATTTAGTAAGTCCGTTACATTTTACCCAATTACACATTTAAACGAAGAACAATAGATTTTCGAAAGAACCGATAGGTATGGGGAATACAATTAGCAGTTTACTGGGTTACCAATTAGTGCCTTTCTGCCATAATGGGGCTGAAATGCTAACTTCCAGAGGTAACTTTATTGAATTTACTTGTTTGGTTTTGAATTTCGCGCAAAGCTACACGAGGGCTATCTATGCTAGTCGTCCGTAACTTAACAGTGTAAGACTAGAAGAAAGGCAGCTAGTCACCACCACCAATTCTTGGGCTATTTACCAATGAATAGTGGAATTGACCGTTGCATAACGTCCTCAAGGTTGAAAAGGAAAGCATGTTTGATGTGACGGGGATTCGAACCCGTAACTCTCGGAGTACCAGTCCAGTGCCATAACCACCTGGCCACGCCAAGCCTCAGTTTAATTAATCCAGATGTTAGTACCTTATTTTTATTATTCTTATTTTTCAGTTTTTTCTTTACTATGGAAAGCAGTCAGCTACCCACAGCTGTCTACAGACAGTGAAGGGTGATATAAATGTGGAAATCGCTCTCTAATTTTAATTTCTACTGCTGTTTTTTTTATTTTACTTTATTTCATTTCTTTATGTGAGATGGGTGAATGAACTGATAGACGATGTATCTCCACCGCAATGTGGGTCCTACTTCTTTAGTCGCCTCTAAAACCTAGGGTAAATTTTATACCTCACGTTATAGCTTGTACCCCGAGATTCTTTCAATTAGTGCAGTGTTTTTATTTTATTTTTGTTTTGGCTTGTTTTTGGTTATAACTAAATAATATATATATTTTTTGTTGTTATTCAAAATGCATTTCTCCATAATTGGCGTGTAGATAAGGGAGCTCAATTGTAGCACCGCACGTGATAAACCAATTTTGGGTGTGGCTGACATTATCAGGTCACTTATTTAGTTTTAGGTTTACTGTATATCTATATAAATTCTAAGTATCTAACTTCTGTATACCTTTGTTTATTAAGTACATGTTTTCTTCTTCATTTCTTTTAAAAGTCTGTGGAGATCCAGAAAGATCGGATAATAAAAGGAAACTATTTTATTCAGTCATCAACAAGTAGATCTCTTAATTGAAAGCGAGCAAAATCACATGAAAGCAACTAGTAATACATTATATTCACACCCACTTTTAACAGCGATTCAACACAAATACATTCTTAACCACGAAATGTACAGTGTCGCTGAAATAAGCTCCGGCATGGCCAAGCGTGTTGAGGTGTGCGACTCGTAATCTGAGGGTCGCGGATTCGCATTCCCGTTGCGCCAAACATACTCGCCCTTTCAGTCATGGGGCGTTATAATGTAATGGTCAATCCCACTATTCGTTAGTAAAAGAGTAGCCCAAGAGTTGGCGGTGGGTTGTGATGAATAGCTGCCTTCCCTCTAGTCTTACACTACGAAATTAGGGACGGCTAGCACAGATTGCCCTCGAGTAGCTTTGTGCGAAATTCAAAAAACAAACAAACAAGTCGCTGAAATTATTTATAAACTTGAAATTTAGTCATAAAACGTAACGAGAAGTCCTATAAATTTCAACTTTTATAAGGTGGCCAGAACTCCTAGAAATGTCGATTATTATACAGTGGCCAAAAGACCACTTATAAAAACTTTCTTCCATCTTTAAACAGTGGACTTTTGGGCGACGTCATAAAGGCTTTCTTCTCATTGTTGTGATTTTGGTCTTACAGACCATGGAGGGTTAGGTTCATTCAGATCACTTTCTCCACATAGGCTTTGGTTAACATAACATCACCAAATAAGTCCGAGATTAATGATTTTACAGTCACAGCTCCCAATCATGAATAAAATTAAAAAACAATAAAAATTAAAAATAATTACCAAATATATGGTCAAGTTCTAAGAAAATAAGAAACTGCTTTCACTGAAAACATACAAGTACCTAAGTCAGGTTTTCTCGAAAGCTGTGCAATTTTCACTAGCACTGATTTTGTTGTTTAAAATAACACAAATGAGATGAAACATTGCTTACAATAAAAGACAAACTGTAACCACATATAAAAGACATAGATCATAAGAGATACATTTGTACAATGTCTACAAGTTACAACTTAAAGCATTATAGTGAATATACATTTAATATAAGAACCAACAGTTTTAGATAAGAAATGTGTAATTGGATAATATTCTATGAATAACAATAATATTTTGACACCGCACTGAAAAAGAAATTATACATTTTCACCCAATTAATGACACGTTTTTGATATTAAATTTTAAATAAAAGATTATTTGTTTTGTTTTTTTTGCGCAAAGCAACAAGTCTGTCTGTGAAAATAAATCGAGTTTAAACAAAATAATGGTCACAAGTCAGATACAAAACTCAAACACAATTAAAAAGAGGCCAATAAAAGGACGAAAACACAACTTACATCATGTAGAAGGAATATTATGCTATCAAACTAGAAATCTGCCTAATTATTCTGAAGTGCTTTCATCTTTATCAATGGAGTTTGGAATGCTTCGCAAGCGAGAGTCCCAGCACCAACGGTAGATTGGAGGTCCTGGAGAGAAGCAATCCTGTTTACTTACGATTCTGTCACCTTCCACATAGTACATCAGGTAGAAATTACACATTTCATCATTGCCAGTTGGCCTGTACAGAAGTAAACAAAACAAAGTTTTCCGTGACGATAAAAAACCAACTTGGAAGTAAAAATGTATTCTCAAGATGACTGGTATGGGTAATAAAACTTTAATTAGCACAAAGTACAGAACAACGTATCGAGCTTCTGAGATCATTTTCAGATTCACTTGCAAACTCTCTTTGTTAGCCTGAAGATGACTTAAGAAGACCGAAACGTTGTTATGTTCTATATGTTAATTAAAATTGTAATACCCACAATACATAAGTTCATCAGAATGTAACCAGTTATTGAATTTACTTATTGTTTATTATTATATTTTTTGTTGTTGTTGTTGGTGGTGGTATATAAAAACATCCATTTAACTTGAGAAGTATTCGTCATTTTAAGTTAGAGACACAGAGGCACTCATAATAAGCATTTAAATTGTTACTGAAAATGACTAATTGCAACACGGAAGAAGACATTTTAAAAACAAAAAAATATTCATTTGCTTGGAATGTGAAGAATCCAAAAATTACTTGCAAATTAACACATGATACTTTTTATCATTTATTTTTCAGAAGATCATTAATCTGCTTTGGTATCGAGTCCACGAGTTGACTGCAATCTTTACCAATTTTTGGATCGCAGTACCACACCTCAATTATGGCTTCAATTAGCTTATCATTCATAGTACAGTATTTTCCCCGAAGTCTTTCTTTACAAATCGCCCAAAGATTTTCAATAGGATTTAAGTCTGGAGAGTTTCCAGGTCAGTCCATCACCTTTATTTGCATTGTAATCATAAAATTCTTCACACGTTTCGATGTGTGGCACGGAGAAAGATCTTGCTGAAAAATGCCAGATCCATCTGGAAATCTCTTTTTCAATTCTGGAACCACTCTTCTCTAAAAAACTTCGATGTACTGTGGTCCTCGCATCATACCTTCTACGATATGTAAGCCCCCGACGCCATAGTAGCTGAAAAAAGCCCCAAAACATATTCTTCAAGGGATGTTTTACGAACTGATTGATGTGAGATTCTCGAAGTTTCTCACTAGCAGATCTGCGAACATGCAGACTTCTTTGACCCTGTACGAAGAAATAAGGCTTGTCACTGAATAACACCTTCCTCTATTGTTCTTGCGTCCAGTTCTTGTATTTCAGACCCCATTGATACTGTTTTTTCTTTCTTGAGTTGGTAAGAAGTCGTTTTTGACTGGTCTCCATGCCCTTCTAACGCAATTTCGAATGACGTAATATTCCTCAAAATTTCGTCATATATCCCAAAAATAGATCGACCGTACTGTAAAACACAGCTAATAACGCCGTCTGCGTGAAAAAGTGACTATTAAAGGAAATAAGCGGGTCCAGCGAGCCTACACCGGCCGCCATGTTAAAAATATTGTAAAATGACCATTTGTCTCAATTAATTTGCACAAGGGTGTAGTTCATAACTATACAAAATATTTTCCAAGTAAAACATATACTAAAAAACAAAATAAATGTCATATTTTTGTAATCACAAGGAAATCAATCATTTGTATTATATTTATGTTTGTTTGTTGAATGTGAAATAAAATGTTAAAATGTAAATATTTGCTTCAGAAATTTCTTTCCCAACTTCAATGTCAACATCTCTGAAATTTTTCATCGTACAACGAGCAGCCTGTTAATAAAATATTCAAATTGACTGTTAAGTATAACATGTATAAAATCAAGAAACCATGATTTATATTAATGTATATTTATTTGCTCCAGTATTATAAGCTAATAACTCATAATTTTAAACATTTTAATTCAAGCTTTCTTTACCAGGGGCGTAATTTGTTACACCCGATTGGGGAGGATAATTTTTGCAACCACTTATGTGAACTGTTCAATTTATAAATTGGTAATCTCTGATTACGTGAACCTGAAAACTGTAAACATGCAGTCACAGAATAATCTTGTTGACACGATACTTCAAGGTTTCCATGTAGGTTTGTATAAGTGAGATGTTGTGAACAGTTTTCAAAATGTTGACAGAATAAAGACATATGTGTCACAAATTAACTGCCACATGAATTTATTCCTGCACACTGCACAGTATAAAAGATGGCCATTATACTTGACAAAGTCACTAATAACTTTCATTGCATGAATTACGTTTTCAAATATTAATGAAGTTAGTAATTACCCTTGATAAGTTTATATATACTAAAAACTGTTCATGTTGTTTGATAAAAATAATTAAAATGTCTTTGCAAACTCTTGAAAATTACACATCATTACAATTAAGCACATAATTATTCATACTTTTCATTGAAGTAAGATTCATTTAGTCCTCTAGTCTACATGTTCCCAAACATAAACCTCCTTTGTGATGATCTGTTTATTAATCCTTTCATAAGCTCTTCTATATTTATCTTGTCGACCTCATCTTTGTGAATGTGACAAACTGCCACATAGTTGAAAAGGCATTGAGACATAGTTGACCTTAACCACGTCTACAACCGTCTTCATGCACAAAAGCTGCGTTCACATTCGCAGCTGAATACTGGACATACAAGTAAAATTTTCATGAGAAGAAACATTTCACTAAACATCTGCTGGCTTGTTTCATGCATTTTACAATAAGCATCCTTTGCATCGCACCTTTCAGAGATACTGCTTTTGTTGTTTGTTCCTTTGAACTTGGGCAACTGAAACTCGAGCCGTTGTACAGAGATTTCTGGATAGAAGTTTATAACCGAGTTGTCAATCTTGCCAGATGTGATCATGTTCTCAAGTGCCAGATATTGCCTCAAGTCATTGTTGTCTGCATTGAATCTAGTGGTCAGATGTTCTATGACTGTGTCCACAAATTCAAAATATTGGCTTCTGTAGTAATCTCTAGTTGTTGCAGAATGGTGTGCTGAGCCATCACCTGTGATCCTTCTGGGGGGTCTGCGAATGTGTGGTAGTTCAATAGGCACCAGATCTAGGGAAGTTACCTTTTTCTCAGCTTCATCAAATATCTTGTTGTAATTTTCCTCTGTTCGCAATTCCCGCAGTTGCTCAACTGTCATTGCAGATGCATCAATCATGCCAGATACTGTCGCTAATATGGTTTAGAATGTACGGTTTAGTTCCTCTAATGCAGCTAACGGATGCTGAGCCATCAACAATCCTAAAACTGTCTTTCCTTTGTCAAATCTGTCCAGCAGACCTCGTGCTTTCACTGCTACATCTGATTTTATATTTGCTAATTCAGATAAAGAATCAACAATGTCACTGTAGTGATCATTAGCACATGTAATTGCAGATAGGTGGCACAACCAGCGTGTTGGACACAGTGAGGGGATGTATTTAACTGGATTATTGTGGCTGTCTGACGATACAATACTTTCAAAGATTTTCTTGTATTTGCCTAACCTCTGAAGCAAGTTCATGTACCTACTGGATAGAATCTAACACATTCACAAGCTACAACTGCATGTTGTATTATTAAATTAGCCTTGTGTGCTCCACAGTGACAAAACAAAGCTGACGGTTGCTTCTCTTTTATTTTTGCCTGGCATCCACTGTACGCATCACTCATGTTAGCGGCTCCATCATAAGTTTGTGCTCTTAATCCTGAAAGTGGTAAATTGAGTCTAGTCAGTACATCAAGTGTAGTCGAGGATAGTTTCACCAGTTGTATTGGACACACTATACAAACCAAGAAATGTCTCATGGACGTCAAGGTTCTCATCTACGTATCGTATACATATTGCTTCCTGTTCGGCACCTGTAACATCTTGAGTGCCATCAACCATTAATGCAAAGACTTTACTTTGTTGCACTTCGTGTGTAATGTTCCTGAGTATTTGATGGCTGAACATCTCCATTATTTCATTCTGAGCCTGGGGTGATGTGAATGTGGTTTTCTTTGACAAGTAGGCCATCTACTAAGGATCTTCCTCTTCCAGGAGCTTCATTAACTGCAGGAAGTTCCCCTCCGTATCAGTATGTCCACGTAATGCTAAACCTTGACGTAGTAATAAACGTAAACTTCTGAATATTTTGGCCAGACTTCTTTTGCATTCTTCCTGCTGCTTCTTTTTTCCATCATGTAGCTGGACAGTCACTGGAGTTACATCAAGTGAACCTTCTGGAGATATAGCGAATCTGTGCTGAGAGGAGGGCTGGTGTTCGTTGAATTTCTGTTTTGCCTTTTTTCCAGTTGCACAAACTGGTGGATATGAAGGTATACTCCACTGGCCTCTCCAATTTCTCTGTAAAAAGGCCTCTATTTTCTGCCTTGGCACAATAAAAGCATATAACTTTTTTGAGTCTGACTGTCGAAGTGCAGCCATGGGAACTCATCAAACCACTTACCCTGGAAGTTGATATTTTGAGATTTTGCTTTCTGTCGAGGTATTAGTTGTGAGTCTGGATGATATTGCTTCCTATACTGTATCTGTGAAGTGTCAGATTTTTTATTACTGCACAAACTTGTTTCACAACTATCTGGTGGTTAGTAATGTGCAATAGTTGCACAAGTATTTTCAGACTCGTCCTGTGATGAACATGGTAATTCCTCTGTATGGCAAATTTCTATTCTTATGCTTGAAGTTGTTGGATTATCTGCATCTACATTGTCACTTGTAGTACTAGTAACTGGCTTGCAGAACTGTTTAATATGGGAAAGTTTCAGACGCTTGCTTGTCATAATTGGAATCTGTTTCCCAGATGACTCAACAGGCTAAAATACAGTTTTTTATTGAAAAACTCTGATGTACAATGAATGAAGATAGAACAGAATGGAAATTGGACTGAACTGTACAATGTATTTAAGTCGAACGCGCGAACCTCACAGTGACTACCGAGCTGACTGATTGCCTGGGCATCGCTGGGACAATAATGTGTGCTCGTTACAACACAAGTAATTGCATGTTTCTCGAAAATACTTAAACAATTACAAATATATTATATTCCTGTTAAAACTTATCAAAAGGCAAACGAGTTGTGATATAATATCTATTAGCACGTCTATTAAATGAAAAGACCTAAAAAAAAATTAGCAATAGAATTCGAGTAGAGGCTTCAGGCCGTTGAAATCGCTCCTTTTGTGTTCTAATTATACAAGAAAATACAACATTTTTACTATCTGTTTTTTTACCATAAAGCTCCAGCACTTTATTAGAGGGCAGTGATAATCTGAAATATCATGGATTAATGAGACCCACAAACACAGGTCTAATGAGCCCTGTTGTAAAATCGAGGCTCAGACTAAAGGGAGCGGAGGGGCTGATGTGGGGCGCATCTGGATCCGAGTGGCCCGTTAACTGTACACTAAACGTACACTATAGTCAGCGTCTTCGGCAACTAAGGAGAGTAAGGTGTTCGACAATAAAACCGGCTAGACATGTTTTAGAACAAATGGCGTAGGAAAACCGCACAATATACACATAAGATTGATGCAGCTACAAGCTACAAATGGCTTGCCAGATCTAGATCATGGGAGTTTACGCTTGGAAGTAATATTTTCGAATTTAATGCTCTGTTCAGTATGTTGTGATGAAACTTTTACTTAACCTCACACTACGTACAAGACATAGGTAGATTTTGAGATAGTGCTTGCAAGCTTTGCATTATATTTAGGCCTACTGACTGATACTTACGAACTATCGCTTAGATCGAAAAGCTTAGAAGTATGCCTATATTAAAGATGTAAATTTCGGCTACTGAAAAAGCCTACATCTAGGCCTAATTATGTAATTCGATTGGTAAGAACACGAGAATCACAAGAACAAACACAGAATTTGTAGGCCTGTGATGCAATAAAACAATTCAACAGACCAAACTGTAGGTAGGATGATTGAATGCACCATCCCCCCACCTAAAATGAAGGGGGGATGGTGCATTCAATCATCCTACCTACAGTTTGGTCTGTTGAATTGTTTTATTGCATCTTTACTGTATTACAAAATTTCAATACAATTTCCACAGAAAAAACACGTAATGACCTTTTTTAACCCTCACCACGATATCTCCTTGCAAAATTGTCAAGTTGTTCTGAACAGGGTAGAACATCTGAAACAGGTAATATTAACATTAAGTTAATATTATTTATTTCGTATAGAATTATTTAATATTATGAAATTTAAATAGTTCTCACGTTTCCTGGTTAGTTTTAATTGCACACATTTTCAAAGATTATCGAATTGTTTCTACAAATACCTGTGGTTTCAGAAGGTCATGTTTTCCAATCAACAGCTACTGGCCATTAGGCTTAACAACATATCCTGCCACAAGCTTCCCTGCATGAGAAATATAAATACATGTTTAAAAGTTTAAAACTAAAAATATGTAGAAACCTTTACTAATGCACTTAAAATTCATTAAGAATTACACATCCCTCGAACAAACTTATAATATAAATAAAAGGGTTATTTGTCTTTTCAATACATATATTTACTTCACTTTCTTATATTTCAGGTTACATATATTCAAATAAGTTTCTTATTTATAATTACTTGCTTCAGTGATAAAGATGTCAAATAGCATGTGCAACAAAACATTTTTATTTGTCTCAATAAACACATACTTGTCCATGTATAACCTAAAAAAATGTCTTCTTAAAATAACTTGCATACCCCTAAACTGAATAATACAGTAGATATTGAAAGTTTTCCTTGTAAAATACTTGGAGAATTACAAAATATATTTAACTGATGTGTGCAACATTTGTTATGTGTGTATTGTATTTAATTACTGTTTGTTATCAAATGCAATTAATAATAAATAATGAAGCAAATATATTAATCATACTTGAAAATATAAATTCCTCAATATGGAAATAAAAGTACATAAATTACCAGCACCTTTATGTATAACAAATAATAGGAATTGTTTAAAAACTGTGATGGAAAATGAAATGATTGAATGGTATAGATTAGGAGAACCAACAGAATGGAGACAATTATTACATGAGTTCCAATATCCTTAGAGAAATTCCATGAATTCATACTAATATATATAAACACCAGAATCTATTCTGCTTTATTTAATCAACTTTCTTTTCATATTGATTTACATAATTTCTATAGTTTCCAGTGACTACATATAAAAACAGAATGAAACAGTATAATATTACATTCGTGTCCTATAGTGAAAAATCTGTTTAACTGAAGTTAAACACAAAGCTACACAATGGGTATCTAACCCCAGTTTATAGCGTTGTAACTCTGCAGACATCCTGTTGTGCCACTGAAGAAAAGATGGGATGAAAAGAATCCATCAATATTTGGCAAAATTCACTCTGATAGTTACTTGTATTCATATTTACCTATGTGCATGTGTTTAATTTTCTCTTGTGGTATACAGGCTTATCATATGTTTTAATATAGAAATTTTTCAAAATTTTCATTTATTTTGGTGCATGTAGTTTTAACTTTCTTTTGACCTAGTTACCTACAGTTCTTGGTCATTCACCTGATGTATCACTGCTGTCTTCTTGTGAGACATATTTCTTTAAATATTTACATACAATGTAAAGATAATTAGAAGTGTTTTCCATTGAAAGGTCAGGTGACCTTATCATGCAAGAATAACACCAAAAAAATCTCCCTTATCTAGCAGTGAAAGTGATAAAAAAATCACATGGGTAGCACAAGAAATATGGGCAGACTAGGAATATTGTTTCCTGTATATAATGCCATGCATGCTTTTCTCAGTCTGGGACAACTTAATAATGGAGAGGGGGAGACTCTTTTCAACAAAGGAACTTTCTTTAGTCCATAAAACATTTATTGTTTTGAGAGTCAAATATTGTTTCGTTGTGTCCAGTGTCTTAAGCGTCAATCAAAGTTAGAAAATTCAGACTCGCTCTACAAAGCGAGATGAAATACTAATTCTAATTACTGATAACAAGTTCAAATAGGTTTTCAGAAAGAATAATATTTTCACCATCCATTCTTATGTCTTAGATTTTAGTCATTCTGTTAAGACCAAGAAAAGCAAATATGTTTTTAAATACAAAACTTAAAAACGAAACAGATGCTACGTTTGTTACATTCATGCTTTCTTCCTTTAATAAAGTTTAAAAAGTTCTTTATAAACATGACTGCAATAAATGATTGTATAATATGCTGAATGTACCATATTACAGCCTTGTATTATGTCTTATTCGTAAAAGATTTAAAGATATTCAAATGACGTGTTTTTTTTTATTTTTGTACGGGTAAAACAACTGGAAAAACAGATACTGGAATATAGCAACAGAACTTGGAATCATATATTAGATACTGACTAAATTCGTAATGTAACAGACTTAATCTTAAGAAAATACTTTCCTACCATATGGTAGTATACGTACAAAACTTCAAGCTATGTATTTAAACAGAATACTTACCACTTTAGGCTGAACATCAGGCATTAGTAACGGAAGCTTTAGTTCAGCAGAAACGTGATGTAACATACACTTTAGGCTTAACCACAAAATCCAAAATATTGTGACTGAATAGAGCTTCCTTAGTCGTGATGAGAAAGCCATTTTAACTACTGGTCCTGCACGTCGTCGAAAAGATATAAGTCGCTGCTGAAACGTGGGATGAAATTATATCGATTTTTGTGCGAGTATTACGTTTCTAAGTGTGTTGCTAAGCTACCACACACCTCAAGTTCTACGTGCTTGACGCAAAGTGTCCCCCCCGGTCCGAGGTGAACAGCGAAAAAACAAATTACACAAGTAATAACAGACTGTTTCTGTGATTGAACAGAACCACAGCGCAAGCTTAAACAACCCGAGCTCACGAACAACTTGTTTGTGACGTTACAAGGTTCCTGAAAGAAAGTTCACCGTTTTATAAAAATTAAACACTGACCATTGAGCGCTTAGAAATCTCGGTTAACGTAACGTTCAAGATAATTTACACATACGAATATTATAGTAATATTATGCTTCTAAAAAATAGCATTATGTGATTGAATCTTAACCTCCGTTCTGCGAAGATGTGTTTCTTCTTTTCCTGTTCCTCCGTTATCAAACTTCCTTCCTTTTCTATATAAAGTTCTCTCATTTTACTTATCATATTACATTGTGTACACTTTTGCAGAAGTGACATCACCTTACCACGAGTGGTTTCTTTCATCGTTTCGTTTCTTTTACATATTATACATATAAGTTCGTGTAGGTAACATTGGACGCCAATGAACTGTCATTAAAACAAAACAAAAAACAGAGTTATATTTATATTTGGAAAGAACAAAGGAATATAACATTTTTTTAACATTTGTATTTTCCTATGCACATAAAGTTGTTCAAAAGACACTATATCAGTGAAGGTCCACAGTGACACAGGTGTAAGTATGAACGCTAATTAACGCTAAAAACGATTTTTCGATAACAGTGGTGGCCTTAGCACAGACAGCTCATGCGCTAAACAACAAACGAGCAAAAATCAAAATGCCGAAGAATCGTTAGAAAAAAGCGAAAAACACTGCTTTCTATCTCAAAATACAAAACGTGTGTAACATTTTTACACACGTGCAAATATAACTTAAAGGCCCAGCAGAGCCAGGTGGTTGAGGCAGTCGACTCGTAATCCGAAGGGGGCGTATTCGAATCCACGTCATCAAATAGGGTCGCTCTTTCAGCCATAGGGACATTTTAATGTAAAGGTCAAAAGTAGCCCAAGAGCTCGCAGCGGGTGGTGATAACTAGCTGTCATTCTATAGACTGTTAAATAGCAAAGAGCTCTCGTGTAGCTTCATGCGAAATTAAATTTAAGACACGAAAAAACAAAACAAAAAACAACTTTAAAACAAACTTGTACGTAACGCCAACCAACAATATATATTTGATACTTACATGTTTTGTCTACAACTCGACAACAATCTGAATATTACGCCCGAAAATAATATTTCACTTAATACGTTCAACAATAAATTCGCTTAGCAACTAACTACATGTAGAACACTTGACAACAGAATTCTATAAAATATCCTTACTCAACTTTTAAGCTGACTTTCTCTCGCGCAGTGAACTAAAATAAGATTTGAAAAAATATCACTTTAGCTGAATAAAGTATTCGGAAAAAGAAGAAAACAAACTTTTAATACTACTGATAAAGCATAGCTTATACATAAGTCCCGAGAAAACAACTCCACTGGTTCATCAAGCTTACCGGGTTCGTTAGGGACTCGTAGCGAAGGAGACCAGGCGACATTCTCGAGGAGAAATTTTCATTTAGCCTCGAATTTCGACATGATACAAATACCTGTGTGTAAAGGGAAAATCACAACCTAAACATCTATGGAATCTACTAACTTTCCTTCTTCATCCCGCACCAGGTAAAATGTTTACATTTTATACTGAGTGGCTGACGTTTGTATAGGCCCGAATGGGTTAATGTTGTCTATGTGAATATGATGATAAATGCGAGTAAAGTAGAAAAAGTGAAGGCAAAGGCACGAACGTTGTGTTAACCTGTTATTACAGTAAAAAGTAAGTAAGTCGGGAAGGGCAGATGACTCAAGGTGCCCTAGTTGGGATTTACAGATCCATCGCCTCAAATTTTAGGTGGAGAAAGTGCCCCGAGAAAACCTACTTTCACTAGTTAGGACCAAGTGAAGCCTCTTCCAGTAATTTCTTTTTCCTTCCCATTTAAAGTAGAGTTTGGGTAGTAACACGCAGATAATCGGGTGATTGACCAATGAAAGTAGGTTTTCCAAAGGCACTCCCCCATCACACACACAACCAGTTTCTAGGAATATTTCCCTTCAAGTCAGACCCCTTGTTTATTTTAATCTATATGTATATCTATTCAAACTTCTCACTTTTAATTTTAATTCCATTTATTCTACTTTATTTTTATTTTATTATTTAATTATTTTTAACATCTGCCGTAACATTTTTCATTTTGGAATACGATCGCAATAAAATCAATTTTAGGATTCGATTGTGGAAGTCATACAAAACGAATGCACCAATGAAAACAATTTCACAATAAAAGGAGATGTGACAACTTAAATACCGTCTCCCGATGGTGCAGCGGTAATTTGGCAGTGATAATAAATAGTTTTACTTGCAATACATTTGTAAGGTATTGTATCAAGTCAAAATATCACACACTCACTTTGATTTCCTCTCATCGTAATTTGTGGATAATATTTTGGATTTCATTTGTTTTTGAAAGAAAACATTTAATCAACTACGATCAATTGTAAAGTCTTTAAATAAATAAATTTTATTTCCTTTGAAGTTCATAATATCAATATTACAGTACTCTTTTGGCCTTCATTGTTAGGGGGGTAATAGCCAGATGAAGCTTTGGATCAAAAGAAATATCACATAGGTTCGAGTATTTCCTCATATTTCCAGGTTCCAATTCTTTAAAAATTGGCGTCAATGCTTTTGCTCAACATTTTAATATTATCTGTTATACCATTTTTAGGTCGTTTACCCCAGCCATTTTTGAACTCTTCAGTGATACCAGTACCATTAATATTAACAATTGTTGACACGGTATCATATCCTTTGTCATGAAATATTACTTTACAATCTTCAGTCTGTTTATCAGCATGTTGAATACAGCATAAAAATTTCATCTTTTCTTTTTTACATCTCGCTCCATTAAACACATGCTGGACTCTCCTTAATTCAGCTGTAAATCCTTATTTGTGTAAAAACATTTTTTTTTCCTTTTTCTCTATTTCACCCAAAGAAAAAAACAATTACATTCACAGACACAGTTTGCTAAGTCCTTTGAACATAATGGCTTTCTTTATTATTTGTAATACAAAGAATTATTTTGAATAATAATCACAATTTTATCGAGAGTCTTTGAAATAGCTGTCAACAATTTCGATCCATTGACTTGGAGCAGCCAAAAATCTACTAAAGCTAAAGATATGATAAATTGTTGTCTTATTGGTCAATGACTTTTCTCAAGAAAGAAAACAAGAAAAGAGAATTTTTTTTTACTGCAGATACGTGCGTGTGTTTTTTATAGCAAAGCCACATCGGGCTATCTGCCTCGTGCACTGAGGAGAGTCGAACCCCTTGATTTTTACACTGTAAATCCGTAGACATACCGCTGTACTAGCGGGGAGCACTACTACAGATAGAGGCAGTGTTAATTAAGGTAAGACTGGAGTCTATTTAGAGCTAACTGGAAGTGTAACGAAGAAAAACAGCAACCCAAGAACCAATAACTCAAAATGATATGCCACTTCTCATTCTTCGACTATATTTAGGTTCTCAGCTTTTCTTCCTTTTACAGCAGTAGTTTAAGTGAATCGAGCTAATGAAATAATAAAGTAAATATTTTGTTCCATGTAATATTACCTAAAACTTTCTAAACTAAAAGCAAGATGAAGAAGGACTCGGCCTGGCATGGCCGAGCGCGATAAGGCATGCGCTCGGAATCTGAGGATCGCGGGTTCGCATCCGAGTCGCGCTAAACATGCTTGCCTTCCCAGCCGTGGGGGCGTTATAATGTCACGGTCAATCCCACTTTTCGTTGGTAAAAGAGTAGCCCAAGAGTTGGCGGTGAGTGGTGATGATTAGCTGCCTTTCCTCTAATCTTACACTGCTAAATTAGGGACGGCTAGCACAGATAGCCCTCGAGTAGCTTTGTGCGAAATTCCAAAACAAACAATGGCATGAACTGCAGTGCCAGAGCAACCAGACAGAATCCACTATTATTTGAGGCAGTATTGCACATCATTGAAATCGGGTTTCAAATTTTCATTTACGCCTTCCCGTAATTTGTTACGACAATTCCAGATGTACACATTTCTTGGACAGTGGGTCCACAAGAATATGACGATTATTCTCGTAGGAACTTTCACTGAACCATCCTAAAGCTTCGTAAAACATGATGGTATTTGTATTATAGCAGTTAACGTGTTTGTGCTTTGAATTCCAGGATATGCACTTTGGAGACATAACTACTTTGTAATGAATGATAGTCAAATTTTATACTTTGGTCAGACAAGGGCACGTCAAGAGATAATAGGTGTTACTGTTCATTTTTATGATGTCAGACTATTTCTATTTTACTCATAATTTTTGGTTGAACCTTCACTCTATCCCATGACATTTCGAAAGTGTGGTGAAGCAACAGTGAGTAACATGACGTCACTTCCAACCGATCCCAATATCAATTGGCACAACGTTCTTGGATAATTTACATCCATCAGGAGAATGGAACCATGACGTTACTTTCACTGTTCATCCTAAACGGTAGCCTGCTATGGGTGCATCTGTCTTGTTTAGTTCTTGTTGGTATCCAACAATAGAATCCTCTAATGGGTGCAGCCATCTGGATGAATAAGTTTGAATGAATGAATTTGTTTGAATAAGTTATTTACTTTATTCATGGTCCTTCTCTCTCATCTCATTTCATTGATTTGTTGTTTTTTCTTTACACTAGTATTTATTTTTACACTTTAATTATTTCATACATTTTACATTTTGCAAACTTTTATTTCTTTACGTCCCTGTTCATATGCTGAGAAACATGTAGAAAACTTTGGTGATTGTCCAAAACTACCACGACACATTATGTCTGTTTGATTTTTACTTTTCTTGTTCCACTCAGTGTTTCTGTTGTTGTTGTTTTTTGAACCATTAGCTGGCAGAGTTAGCATTTTATAGACTTAAAAAACAAACAAACACCAAATCTCAAGAGATATTTTATTTTTAATAAATATTTTCTAACGATGTTCGAATATTTACAAGAAACGTAATTTTAATAGAACGATTGTGATAATACAACAGATGTGACAAGTGAAGTCTGGGAAGACACTGGCTGACGTAAATGTTCATGGTAGACTTTGGTTTCTCAAAGTTAAAAGGTTCTTTATTTTTCTTCTTTCGGTTTACGGATGGCAAACTTGCAATGTATGTTGTAGGATTCAGATTTAGTTCGCTTTGGTTCCCCGCTCTATTGGACAACTTTTTACACTAGTGTGTGCATATTACCGGCAGCTCATTAAACTCATGTGAGCCTCATTTTTAGCAACTAATATAGTTTAACTCGAGATTACAGTGTCTATAAACATTATACAAACCATATAGTGAGAAATGTTATCCTATATATCAAGCTCCATCTACAGGAAGTGAAACAGGGTTCATAACGCAAAAATGATCATAAAAACCTCAAGACTCACACTTTGTATCTATCGCTCAAGGACCTAATGAGTTTCCGTAAGAATTTTGGTGAATATCCATTCACATCGTGCGAAATAATTACATGGACACACAAGAGACAGTAATATTGTACCTATAAAGATATAGGAAGTTATAAAGTACGTTTTATTAACTGAAACAATTTCTGAGACTCACAACACTGTGACATCTGTCTCCTGACGCATTGTTTGATGATCGCTCGTCTTTACAATTTCCGTGCAATATAATATCCAGTACTAAAGGTACATTGTATCTAGTACACGTGGACAACTTCCAAGCGCCATTTTCAAAAGTTCGATTACACATATTTTATGGAACAGAGTGGATACCCTTTAATTTTCAAGCTTTTGATATATGTAACTATAGAACGGATATGTTGTCGAAACATCTTATACACACGTGAGTTATAACATTTTACCAAATGGAAACCGTTCTGTATACGTTGCGTATTGTTACCTGAGGTATATTCACTCTTGTGCAAATTAATTAAAACAAGACGGAAAATTACGATTTTTTTTTCATTTTTTTTTTGCGTTTTATTTCTGAGAATCCAAAAATTACAAATTAATACATTATATGACCGCCTTTATTTTTCAGAAGATCATTAATCCGCTTTGGCATCGAGTCCACGAGTTGACTGCAATATTTGGATCGCGGTACCACACCTGAATAAGATTATCTTTCATAGTACAGTCTTTTCCGCGAAGTCTTTCTTTACAAATCGCCCAAAGATCTTCAATAGGATTTAAGTCCGGAGAGTTTCCAGGCCAGTCCAGCACCTTTATTCACGTTATAGTCATAAAATTCTTCACAAGTTTCGACGTATAGTACAGAGTCACATCTTGCTGAAAAATGCCAGATCCATTTGGAAATCTCTTTTTCAATTCTGGAACGACTATTTTCTGCAAAACTTCGTGTACTATGGTCCTCGCATTATACCTTCTATGATATGTAAGGCTCCGATGTCATAGTAGCTGATAAAGTCCCAAAACATCTTCTTGAAGGGATGTTTTACGAACTGGTTGATGTGAGATTCTCGAAGTTTCTCACCTGGAGACTTGCGAACATGCAGACATCTTTGACCCTGTACAAAGAAATGAGTCTCGTCACTGAATAACACCTTCCTCCATTGTTTTTGTGTCCAGTTTTTGTATTTCAGACCCCACTGATACCGATTTTTCTTCATTGAGTTGGTAAGAAGTCGTTTTTTGATTGGTCTCCTTGCCCTTCTAACGCAATTTCGAATGACATAATATTCCTCAAAATGTCATATATCCCAAAAATAGATCGATTGTACTGCAAAACACAGCTAATGACGCCGTCTGTGTGAAAAGATGACAATTAAAGGAAACCAGCGGGTCCAGCGAGCCTACACCGGTCGCCATATTGAAAATATTGTAAAACGACCATTTGTTTCAATTAATTTGCACAAGGGTGTACATGGCTTTTGTGCTAACCTATGTGTTCGTACACTTGTAACTTCACGGTTTGTATATTGAACATCACCTCATATACAGTGCACAAATTTCTCTATATGTGTGTATTCGCTCCATAGCAAAATTATGTACATAAAGTATAAACCCTTGTGTACGTCCATATTCATTAATAAACGTCGAAAAATTATTTAACTTCTATTCTAAAAGGGTAATTCCAAATTTATTATGGAGTAAAATTATTTTTACTCCCTTGTTACCAGTTTTCAAATCGATAGAGTAGAAGGAAAACAGACAACTCTCATGCTGCTCGGACTGATTAATGGGTTTCGATAGTCATCGAGTGGGTGAAAGGTGTTGTTGATTTGTTACCCCCTCCTGTGATAACCATTTCTAAATTAGGGTTAGCTATGCCTGAACTTTGTGGTCCCCGACCCAGCTGTTTTGCCTTTGTGTCACAAAACGTTATTATCTTGTTACGATTTAACTCTTTAGTGAGTATGAATCATCTACATTATTTGTGTTTTTTAGGAAACATCATACTTCGCATCGTCCGTACATTTTAAGACTGATAGGAAAAGATTCTTCAACAGAAAGCGAACTTAACAACAGAGACTTTCATCAATATACAGGTAAACACAGCGGAGACAAGTTCCGTGTATAATGTCAAAATAATTTCTACTAGATGAATAATGGATAGTTAAACTTTCTAAGGACAATTACGGTCCGGCATGGCCAGAGGTGTTAAGGCGTGTGACTCGTAATTCTAGGGTCGCGGCTTCGAATCCCGGTCGCACCAAACATGCTCGCCGTTTTAGCTAATATTAGCGTAATATTATGTGACGATCAATTCCACTATTCGTTGGTAAAAGAGTAACTCAAGAGTTGGCGATGGGTAGTGATAACTAGCTGCCTTTCCTTCAGCCTTACACTGCTAAATTAGGAACGGCTAGCGCAGGTAGCCCTCGTGTAACTTAGCGCGAAATTAAAAAAAAGACAAGACGGACAATTACTCAACTTTTCCTGTAAATATTTATTAATTAAAATTCAAATGTTATACTTAAATTAACATATTTGTTCGTAAGATACGAATAATGTTGCACAATAATTGGTTGTTAAAAGTGAATGATACAGTTATATATCATTCAAGTGAGTTCAAAATGTTTGTCTGTCATCAAATTCTTATTATAATAAATCTCAATACTATCATTTAAACATTTAATGAGAAAAATAATTTATTGTGAGTATTTAATGCGCGAAAAGAAGTTAATAAAACAGTGTTTCTGTTAATTGTTGTTCAGCTCGTGATGTTATCTTTAATTGACTGCAGAAGGTAAATGTAATGTAGATGTCTGAAACGTTACTGCACTTTTAGCATCTTATCAATTGTTTGAAGTTAATCATAATGCTACAAAGGACCTATTTCTGCATTAATTACTACTGGTATCTGAACCCGATTTCTAGCGTTGTAAATCCGCAGTCATGCCATTGGAGCGCTGTGAAGTATCGAAATATGGTTTATACTGTCCTAAATTTCCATATTATTACTGAACCATCAGTGAGACTGTGTTTCTAGTGACAATCATCAGTGAGACTGGGTTTCTAGTGACAATCATCAGTAACACTGTTTTGCTAGTGACAATCATCAGTGAAACTGTGTTTCTAGTGACAACAATCAGTGAGACCATGTTTCTAGTGAAAACCATCAGGGAGACTGTGTTTCTATTAATAACCATCAGTAAGACTGTGTTTCTATTAATAACCATCAGTAAGACTGTGTTTCTAGTGACAACCATCAGTTAGACTGTGTTTCCAGTGACAACAATCAGTGAGACTGTGTTTCAAGTGACAATTATCAGTAAGACTGTGTTTCTAGTGACAACCATCAGTGAGACTGTTTCTAGTGATAACAATCAGTGAGACTGTGTTTCTAGTGATAACCTTCAGTGAGACTGTGTTTCTATTGATAACCATCACTGACACTGTGTTTCTAGTGACAACCATCAGTGAGGCTGTGTTTCTAGTGATAACAATCAGTGAGACTGTGTTTCTAGTGACAATCATCAGAGAGACGGTGTTTTTAGTGATAACCATCACTGACACTGTGTTTCAAGTTATAACCATCAGTGAGACTGTGTTTCTAGTGACAATCATCAGTAACACTGTTTTGCTAGTGACAATCATCAGTGACACTGTGTTTCTAGTGATAACAATCACATGAAACTGTGTTTCAAGTTATAACCATCAGTGAGACTGTGTTTCTAGTGACAATCATCAGTAACACTGTTTTGCTAGTGACAACAATCAGTGAGACTGTGTTTCAAGTTATAACCATCAGTGAGACTGTGTTTCTAGTGACAATCATCAGAGAGACGGTGTTTTTAGTGATAACCATCACTGACACTGTGTTTCAAGTTATAACCATCAGTGAGACTGTGTTTCTAGTGACAATCATCAGTAACACTGTTTTGCTAGTGACAATCATCAGTGACACTGTGTTTCTAGTGATAACAATCACATGAAACTGTGTTTCAAGTTATAACCATCAGTGAGACTGTGTTTCTAGTGACAATCATCAGTAACACTGTTTTGCTAGTGACAACAATCAGTGAGACTGTGTTTCAAGTTATAACCATCAGTGGGACTGTGTTTCTAGTGATAACCATCAGTGAGACTGTGTTTTTTTGTGAAAACCATCACTGACACTGTGTTTCAAGTTATAACCATCAGTGAGACTGTGTTTCTTGTGAAAACCATCAGTCAGACTGTGTTCCTAGTGACAACCATCAGTGAGGCTGTGTTTCTAGTGATAACAATCAGTGAGACTGTGTTTCTAGTGACAATCATCAGAGAGACGGTGTTTTTAGTGATAACCATCACTGACACTGTGTTTCAAGTTATAACAATCAGTGAGACTGTGTTTCTAGGGAAAACCATCAATGAGACTGTGTTTCTATTAATAACCATCAGTAAGACTGTGTTTCTAGTGACAAACACCAGTGAGACTGTGTTTATAGTGACAACCATCAGTTAGACTGTGTTTCCAGTGACAATTATCAGTGAGACTGTGTTTCTAGTGACAACCATCAGTGAGACTGTGTTTCTAGTGACAATCATCAGTAACACTGTTTTGCTAGTGACAATCATCAGTGACACTGTGTTTCTAGTGATAAAAATCACATGAAACTGTGTTTTTAGTGACAACAATCAGTGAGACTGTGTTTCAAGTGACAATTATCAGTGAGACTGTGTTTCTAGTGACAACCATCAGTGAGACTGTTTCTAGTGATAACAATCAATGAGACTGTGTTTCTAGTGACAACCACCAGTGAGACTGTGTTTCTAGTGACAACCATCAGTGAGACTGTTTCTATTGATAACCATCACTGACACTGTGTTTCTAGTGACAACCATCAGTGAGGCTGTGTTTCTAGTGATAACAATCAGTGAGACTGTGTTTCAAGTTATAACCATCAGTGGGACTGTGTTTCTAGTGATAACCATCAGTGAGACTGTGTTTTTTTGTGAAAACCATCACTGACACTGTGTTTCAAGTTATAACCATCAGTGAGACTGTGTTTCTTGTGAAAACCATCAGTCAGACTGTGTTCCTAGTGACAACCATCAGTGAGGCTGTGTTTCTAGTGATAACAATCAGTGAGACTGTGTTTCTAGTGACAATCATCAGAGAGACGGTGTTTTTAGTGATAACCATCACTGACACTGTGTTTCAAGTTATAACCATCAGTGACACTGTGTTTCTAGTGACAACAATCAGTTAGACTGTGTTTCTAGCGATAACAATCACATGAAATTGTGTTTCCAATCACAACCATCAATGAGACTATGTTTCTAGTGAAAACCATCACGGAGACTGTGTTTCTATTAATAACCACCAGTAAGACTGTGTTTCTAGTGACAATCATCAGAGAGACGGTGTTTTTAGTGATAACCATCACTGACACTGTGTTTCAAGTTATAACCATCAGTGAGACTGTGTTTCTAGGGAAAACCATCAGGGAGACTGTGTTTCTATTAATAACCATCAGTAAGACTGTGTTTCTAGTGACAAACACCAGTGAGACTGTGTTTATAGTGACAACCATCAGTTAGACTGTGTTTCCAGTGACAATTATCAGTGAGACTGTGTTTCTAGTGACAACCATCAGTGAGACTGTGTTTCTAGTGACAATCATCAGTAACACTGTTTTGCTAGTGACAATAATCAGTTAGACTGTGTTTCCAGTGACAACAATCACATGAAACTGTGTTTTTAGTGACAACAATCAGTGAGACTGTTTCTATTGATAACCATCACTGACACTGTGTTTCTAGTGACAACCATCAGTGAGGCTGTGTTTCTAGTGATAACAATCAGTGAGACTGTGTTTCAAGTTATAACCATCAGTGGGACTGTGTTTCTAGTGATAACCATCAGTGAGATAACCATCACTGACACTGTGTTTCAAGTTATAACCATCAGTGAGACTGTGTTTCTAGTTTCAGTGTGTTTCTAGTGAAAACCATCAGTGACACTGTGTTTCTAGTGACAACCATCAGTGAGGACTGTGTTTCTAGTGATAACCATCAGTGAGACTGTGTTTCTAGTGTGACAACCATCAGTGAGACTGTGTTTCTTGTGAAAACCATCAGTCAGACTGTGTTCCTAGTGACAACCATCAGTGAGGCTGTGTTTCTAGTGATAACAATCAGTGAGACTGTGTTTCTAGTGACAATCATCAGAGAGACGGTGTTTTTAGTGATAACCATCACTGACACTGTGTTTCAAGTTATAACCATCAGTGACACTGTGTTTCTAGTGACAACAATCAGTTAGACTGTGTTTCTAGTGATAACAATCACATGAAACTGTGTTTCCAATCACAACCATCAATGAGACTATGTTTCTAGTGAAAACCATCACGGAGACTGTGTTTCTATTAATAACCACCAGTAAGACTGTGTTTCTAGTGACAATCATCAGAGAGACGGTGTTTTTAGTGATAACCATCACTGACACTGTGTTTCAAGTTATAACCATCAGTGAGACTGTGTTTCTAGGGAAAACCATCAGGGAGACTGTGTTTCTATTAATAACCATCAGTAAGACTGTGTTTCTAGTGACAAACACCAGTGAGACTGTGTTTATAGTGACAACCATCAGTTAGACTGTGTTTCCAGTGACAATTATCAGTGAGACTGTGTTTCTAGTGACAATCATCAGTAACACTGTTTTGCTAGTGACAATCATCAGTGACACTGTGTTTCTAGTGATAACAATCACATGAAACTGTGTTTTTAGTGACAACAATCAGTGAGACTGTTTCTATTGATAACCATCACTGACACTGTGTTTCTAGTGACAACCATCAGTGAGACTATGTTTCTAGTGATAACAATCAGTGAGACTGTGTTTCAAGTTATAACCATCAGTGGGACTATGTTTCTAGTGATAACAATCAGTGAGACTGTGTTTCTAGTGACAACCATCAGTGAGGCTGTGTTTCTAGTGATAACAATCAGTGAGACTGTGTTTCAAGTTATAACCATCAGTGGGACTGTGTTTCTAGTGATAACCATCAGTGAGACTGTGTTTTTTTGTGAAAACCATCACTGACACTGTGTTTCAAGTTATAACCATCAGTGAGACTGTGTTTCTTGTGAAAACCATCAGTCAGACTGTGTTCCTAGTGACAACCATCAGTGAGGCTGTGTTTCTAGTGATAACAATCAGTGAGACTGTGTTTCTAGTGACAATCATCAGAGAGACGGTGTTTTTAGTGATAACCATCACTGACACTGTGTTTCAAGTTATAACCATCAGTGACACTGTGTTTCTAGTGACAACAATCAGTTAGACTGTGTTTCTAGCGATAACAATCACATGAAATTGTGTTTCCAATCACAACCATCAATGAGACTATGTTTCTAGTGAAAACCATCACGGAGACTGTGTTTCTATTAATAACCACCAGTAAGACTGTGTTTCTAGTGACAAACACCAGTGAGACTGTGTTTATAGTGACAACCATCAGTTAGACTGTGTTTCCAGTGACAACAATCAGTGAGACTGTGTTTCAAGTGACAATTATCAGTGAGACTGTGTTTCTAGTGACAACCATCAGTGATACTGTGTTTCTAGTGACAACCATCAGTGCGACTGTTTCTAGTGATAACAATCAATGAGACTGTGTTTCTAGTGATAACCTTCAGTGAGACTGTGTTTCTATTGATAACCATCACTGACACTGTGTTTCTAGTGACAACCATCAGTGAGGCTGTGTTTCTAGTGATAACCATCAATTAGACTGTGTTCCTGGTGACAACCATCAGTGAGACTGTTTCTAGTGATAACCTTTAGTGAGACTGTGTTTCTACTGACAACCATGAGTGAGACTAGGTTTCTTGTGATAACCATCAGTAAGACTGTGTTTCTGGTGACAACCATCAGTGAGACTGTGTTTCAAGTGATAAACATCAGTGAGAGTGTGTTTCTAGTGACAACCATCAGCGAGACTGTGTTTATTGTGATAACCATCACTGAGTGTTTCTTGTGACAACCATCAGTGAGACTGTGTTTCAAGTGACAATTATCAGTGAGACTGTGTTTCTAGTGACAACCATCAGTGAGACTGTGTTTCTAGTGACAACCATCAGTGAGACTGTGTTTCAAGTGACAATTATCAGTGAGACTGTGTTTCTAGTGACAACCATCAGTGAGACTGTGTTTCTAGTGACAACCATCAGTGAGACTGTTTCTAGTGATAACAATCAATGAGACTGTGTTTCTAGTGATAACCTTCAGTGAGACTGTGTTTCTAGTGACAACCATCAGTGTAACATTCAGTGTTACAGAATGTGATGTATTGTCCATCAGCCACAATACATGGACATTGCTCTGAAAAGGATCAAAATAATATTCAGTTCTACAATTATAAATGCCAATCCGTCAAGAACATTTGTACGGGGAGGAGAAAGAGGTGACAGAGAACCTGACCCTCCAGGGTATGAACTTTTCTTACCCAAACACCGACAGACATTCCCATTCAAGGTTCATGAACAGAATCACTTATTATGCCCTATACCTTCTGCAATCAGAACGCACAGCCAGATTCCTTGTACCTGTTCTTAAACCATTAACATTTAACGAATTTATTGTTATTGGTTCATTTTCATTTGTTAAAGAGTTAAAAGATCTACGCCCTCGTAATGAATGTTTATTGGGTCCTTTTGATGCAAGTTATTTATTCATGAACATTCCTTCGGATTAAACTGTTGACATTTGTTTGCAAAAACTCTTTCAATAGGAGTCTCTTGTTCATGGCTTAATTAAATAACAACTTAGATCTTTAATTATTCGTTCTTTAAATAACAACCGTTTTGTATTTAATGGACAAATTTAAAAAGTTTTTCGAGATTATCGGAAGATTACGATGAAAAAGTTATATTACATTAATTTATTGACATAATTGTTTTAGACCTTTTTACTTGAACTCAAGTCAGCAACTGCTTACAAAATCTAAGGATATTTTTACCGGCTAATTCCTTCTAATGAATTATGTAAATATAAATCAATTTGCTTTACCTTCTTTATTAAGAACTCTGGATCACATTTGTTTGTTTTTGTTTACTTCCACTTAATTTAATATCGACAGTTTCTTGTGCTAACACTTTTGAGTTCAATCTATTTTCACTATTCGAATTAATGTTCTTTTCCGAATTTTGGGCTCGGCATGGCCAAGCGTGTTAAGGTGTGCGACTCGTAATCTGAGGGTCGCGGGTTCGCATCCCGTCGCGCCAAACATGCTCGTCCTTTAGCCGTGGGGGCGTTATAATGTGACGGTCAATTTGTTGGTAAAAGAGTAGCCCAAAAGTTGGCGGAGGGTGGTGATGACTAGCTGCGTTCCCTCTAGTCTTACACTGCTAAACTAGGGACGGTTAGCACAGATAGACCTCGAGTAGCTTTGTGCGAAATTCAGAAACAAAAACAAACTTTCCGAATTTCCGTTACGTTGCTATGATACAGTGACGTTTAACAATAGTTCTTGGACGTTGGACGTGCAGTGGTTGTTGAACTAGAGGTTCAGGTTTTTGTAAGAAGTTTAAAATAACCTTAATTTATGACATTAAAATGTTTTTATTATTAATTTCATTGATATGTAAATCTTATTTTATTCTTTTAAAAAGTTGTATTTCGTTTTTATTACTTGGCGATGCTCCGATCAACCGTTCTTTTTCAAGACAAAAACAAGCCTATCATTAGAGAAACCCTTAAGAACGTTTTGAATTGCAACAATACGCGAAGACGGAATATAACGGAGATAATGCAAAGAGAATTAAACAATTCCATAGTTTTCAGTTAATTTTAATTTTATTTCGGATAAGTCTCTGATATATTTGCATGCTTCGTACAACTGTCTCAATTAACCAGAAGTTTGGATTTGAGCCTGGAAATTAATTAAATGTTGGTATGTATTAAATTTATGTTATTTGCCAATATGATTGATGCACACAATTTCCTTTTTTGTTTACACAAACACATTTTAATACAAAACATAACAACAATTTTATTTATAATAACAGTTATTACTAATAGTTATTACAAATGATGGTTTATATACAACAGTTTTAGAAACTTACAAACAATACTGAATCTTATACCTGGCTTAGAACTGAATCTTTTATAGGTTAAGTCCACGCCGAACAAATTAATTCTCAGTTGATGTTGCTGCACCTCGCTTGCTCTAACGCCGTCTTTCTTGGCTGGCCCCACACCCCTTACTTTATGGGTGAAGATGTCACAGTAAGAATAATAACATCCTAAAGTATTCTCTGAAGTTGAATGATTGGTAATGTTCAAAATCAATAAACGCTTCTGGTTCATTTCTGTTGTTTCTGATTAATAAACGTTACTCACAGTTATAGCTTCCTAGGCCTATAGCACACTGACTGGTTACTGTCTCTCAGCTCTGTATAAGAATTACGGAAGAGTGTACAGGGTGTTCGGAAAGTCACTGTGCAGTTTTGTAATCATATTTTATTCAGTCTATTTCAAGCCAGCAACTGATAGCGGTGTTTAGGAACGAAATAAGAAGGATCCAGGCCTGTATTGATGCCAACGGGGTCACTTTCAACATTGTTTGTAATTGCCATTCATAGTTACTTCCTGTATTCTATATTGAAACATGTCTGTTAATAAATGTATAAGTGCACAGTGACTTTCCAAACACCCTGTAGTTATTTTGACACTGTTCTCGCGCGCTTTTGTCAACTAGATATTGATGCTTTTCACTTTCAAAATTTTTTTACAAATTTCAACAACAAGCAGGACTTGCACACAATACGTAGTCAACAATATACGTCACATGGAAAAAAGAGAACTATATAGAAACAAAAGCAGGTATTAAAATAAATGTACAGCGGAAAATTCGTTACAGTACATATACAGATTCTTCTACCAAAGCTAAAATTGAAAGGAGGACTAATGACGTTGAGGCATAATATTTCCCTTGATTGACCGTAACCAATGCTGTTGGTTGCAGTTTCGCCTGTTGAAGGCTCATCAGCGCAGCTTGAGCTGGCTAATCAAATAAATATAATTAGACTTCTTATTACCGTGATTTGTATACAACATTAACGGAAGGGGGTTAAGTCGTCTTCAATCACCAATAAAGTAACCTAAAATAGTTTAAGTATTTGAATGATGTTAGAGGTCGTGCCTGAATCACTATTCCACATTATATTGGACCAAGTATTTATTACTTTGTTAATGTGATTTATCTCAAAAAATTTATTTATTTATGACATTCGTATTTTTTTTATGTATATACATATATAACTTTAATTCTCAAACATATGGTTTCAGTTGTTTGTAAACATTGTTATACACGGTTATTTATTTTACATGAAACATCAGATTTGAAACTTTTTCGTTTACGAATTTAATAATCAGTTAGAGATACGAGAAGGTCTTTGTTTGAAATGTTGTATCTACAGCACAGTGTATTTTATATTTATCTGTGCTTAACAACTTATTATTCGTGGTTAATATGTTATCAATTATTGTAAACAATAAGACAGTGAATTAATATTTTACGTCGTGTTCGCCTCCCAGAAACTGTCAAAGAATGATTACACATACTCTTGTAACACATAGTATTAAACCTGTTAATTTTGAAACACTTTTATTCCCGATATTTGACTTTCCTTGATCATTAATATATTTTAGTATTTATATTTTACTTTTTTCTATAATATTTTAATTTTTTGCCTCGTTCTACTATTTTTATTTTATTTCTTCTTGATTTACTTTCACTGTTTCTTAACTCCAATAAGCCACCGAGTAACTCAGCAGCATGTTTTCGGACTTACAACACTTAATATCAGGTTGATGGACACAGCACAGATAGCCCACTCTGTGGCTTTATGTGAAACTACAAACCAACAAACAACTCCAATCATACTGATAAGGTCATCTCAAAGGTTAAAGATTAATAAATATTATATTTTAATTTCACCAAAATAATCCCAATTCTGAACTTCATTAACATATTATATCTTTAGTTGCCTTCTTTTATTACCTGTTAAAATTATGTCACGTTCGGTTTATTTACGGATGAAAAATCTCAATTTATTTCTGCCTTTGTCTGCTACAGATTTGTTAATCTTGAAATTTAGTTTCACGTTTACTGTCCATTAATTTTGAAAGTTAAGAAGTTGATATAAACTTTCTATGTCATACTTTATGTAATGTTCAAATATAATTAGATTGATATGAAATTCTGTGTAATAGTATTTTGCGCTTATAAAGTACCTTTTATCTTTATCCTTTGATACCATTCTGCCTGACGTCTATACCAAGTCAAACATATTATTGTTTATTACGTGAAGAAGTAAAAAAAAACTTCTCAAACAATCAAAAGCTGTTAACTTTTTGAAACTGTTAATGCGGTCGTGTGGCTTTACACATCAGGGAGTCTAGGAGGTTATGTGAGTCATGGTTTTAAAAACTGTTACCAGATGGCAATATCAGTAGGAGCAATTCGTGATGACGAGTAACCTACTTGAAGTAAAAATGTATCTCAGGACGCTGCTCCTCGCCAGTACAGTGGTATGTCTACGGATTTACAATGCTAAAATCAGAGATTTGACTCCCCTTGGTGGGCTCAGCAGATAGCCCAATGTGGCTTTGCTATAAGAAAAACAAACAAACAAATCTCAGGACAGTTGGTGTGGGTATTAACACTTTTGCCAATAAAGCAGAGAACAACGTTTCGACCATAGGTCATTTTCAGATTAAGAAAGATACAATATTTGTACGAGTTGTATTACTAGGAGCGTTTTGATAGGGGACGTGTCAGCGACAATCTTCTCAAAGACCCAAACCACACTATTCTCTCACAGTTCTCAGGTGATGTTGCAATCTGGAATAGTGTCGAAAAACCAATAACAGCAACAAACAACCACTGCTAAACAATATAAAATTATCACTGAACTAAATGGAGAATTAAAATAAATGCGCACAAAATACAAGCCATAGTATTTGCGAAATCGTAGAAAAGGTTTGGCTTATTTTAAATTTTGCGCAAAGCAACACGAGGGCTGTCTGCGCTAGCCGTCCTTAATTTTGTAGTGTAATACTAGAGGGATAGCAGCTAGTCATCACCACCCATCGCAAACTCTTGGGCTACTCTTTTACCAACGAATAGTGAGATTAACCATCACATTATAACGCCCCTTTGGTTGAAAGGACGAGCACGTTTGGTAGAACATAAAGCAAATTAATATTACAGTTATATCCAGACGTGACTTTTACAGGTAACAATATCAGCAAAATTCTTAAGGATTACATTGACTCAAACTGCATACAACACATTAATAGCATGAAAACCAGTCAGCGGTATGTCTCCGGATTTACAACGCTAAAATCAGGGGTTCGATTCCCCTCGGTGGGCTGAGCAGATAGCTCTTTGTGGCTTTGCTATACGAAATACACACACACACACATAAAAACCAGAATTTTGAAAATAGCGAGTTACTTTAAGAATGTGAATAATAAAAAGAAGATTCAACAGAAAACATATTAAAACTTTACAGAACACACATCAGACCAGTCGTAGAATATGTTTGTACAACACGGATAAATGTATCAAAAACACTCATCAACAAACAGCATATACAACATTGTATTTTAACGCAAGCATATACAGTCCCACGATCAACAAACTAAATATTTCTACACAACTGTTCAAACATGCCAATTCTATTAAACAGACTCCTGGATAACTCGCTTAAATATTATAACAGAAATATTAATTCAAATGAACTGATGAGCAAACTAGAGAGTTACATAATACATGAAGAATCTAGCTCTAAGTACCTCTCCCCTCTGAACGTCATAAATAAAAAAACTTAAATTTATATGCAAAAACGGCTCGTTTGGGCTGAGAAAACACTTTACATAAAAGAGCGAACAACGTTTCGACCTTCTTCGGTCATCGTCAGGTTCACAAAGAAAGAGGTAACTGACCGGAAGCTGACCACATGTTTGAAAGGGGTTGTGTAACTGTGTGTCGAAATGTAGAGGGCGGTATTAGATGTTTGAATATATAATTTTATTTATTATATTAATATAGGTATAAAGGCGTTCCTTTATATTGGTTTATTTTGGGTTTAAGTTGTTGTATAAGTAAGGCTTCTTTAATTTTACGTTTGTTTATGTTTGTTTCTTTATTTAGTATTTGAGTGTTTTCTATGGTTATGTTGTGTTTATTTGACTTGCAGTGTTCGAAAACGTGTGAAGGTGACTTTTATGTTCTTTGAATCTGGTTTCCATTTTTCTACTTGTTTCTCAATATAGAAGTCGTGGCAGTTATCACATTGTATTTTATAAATAATGTTGGTGTGGTGTTTGTCAGTGTAGTTTTACATAGTATAGACCTCAGTTTTGTGCCGGGTTTTGAATAAATTTGGTATTAATTGGAATGTCATATTTTGTTACTAATTTTGCCAAATGTTGGTTATTTGTTTGCTGATGTCAGGAATATATGGTATACAGCAGTATATGGTTTCGTGGTTTTTTTGATTCGTGAGCTGTATTTACTTTAGTTGGTTGATTTTGCTTTCTGTCTAGGTGTGTGCGTATAATGTTTTCTACGGTTTGTGGAGGAAACTTATTGATGTTGGTGAAGTATTGTTTTATTTTGTCTAATTCATCGTTAATTTTATCTGGTGAGCATAGTTTTATGGCTGTGTTTATTTGGTTTCTTAGTATGTTGAGTTTTTGTTTTGTTTCATGTGCTGAGTCCCAAGGAATGTATAGTCCAGTATGGGTGATTTTTCGGTGGATTTCTGTTTGAAATTGTGTATCAGTTCTTGTAATTTTGAGGTTAAGAAATGATATTTGATTGTTTTCTTCCTGTTCACATGTGAAGTTGATGTTGGGATGTATAGAGTTAATGTGATTGAAAAAATTAAGTATGTGTTCTGTAGATTTGAATCCCGCAACCGTGTCATCTACATATCTATACCAGTATAGTGGTGGATGTAATGCTGTGTTAATTGCTTGTGTTTCAACTTGTGTCATAAAAATATTGGCTAGAACTGGTGATACTGGGTTGCCCATGCTTAGGCCGTTTGTTTGTATATAGTTTTGGTTGTTGAACATGAAGTTTGTCTTTATCGTGGTGAATTCTATGAGGGTTGCTAACTGGTTACTGGGAATTTCTATAGTTGGGTTAGGGTCTCGGATATAGAGTTCTAAGGCTATCTTGCAGGCTTCAGTGGTTGGAACTTCTGTAAAGAGGGATATAACATCGAAACTGGCCATTAAGGCTTTATGATTAAGTTGATTTAGATTAGACTTGAAATTAAAAGAGTCTTTGATAAATGAGCTGGCTGATGTTACATATTTGGAGAATGCCCATGCTATGTATTTACCAAGGTTGTAATTAAACGATTCATATGTGGACATTATTGGTCGTAATGGACAATCTGGTTTATGAGGTTTGGGGATGCCGTATATTTGTGGTGTGCGTGAGTCGGTTTTACGTAGGTAGGAATAAAGTGTTTGTGAAATTGTGTTGGCTTTTTTCATTTGTAGTAGTAATTTGTTCAGTTGCGTCTCGTGTGTCTTTGTTGGATTTGTGTGTATAGGTTTAAATTTGTTCGTGTCTGATAGGATGTTATTCATTTTTTGGATGTATTCATTCGTGTTCATTATGACTATAGCGTTACCTTTATCTGCTTTTAGAACACACGCTTCAAAACCCCAGTCGTAATATTTGTCTGTTAATTCTGTCATTGTTAATTTGTTATGTTACTTAATAGCATTACATACAAAGTAAGTTTTATATGTGTAAAAACGGCTCGTTTGGGTTGAGAAAATATTTTACGTAGAGGAGCGAACAACGTGGTCAGCTTCCGGTCAGTTACCTCTTTCTTTCTTTGTGAACCTGACGATGACCGAAGAAGGTCGAAACGTTGTTCGCTCCTCGACGTAAAATATTTTCTCAACCCAAACAAGCCGTTTATACATATATATTTCTCTACAAGTGGGTTTTCTCGATATCATTAAAGTAAGTTTTACTTTTTAGGTAACATTGTTATCAAACAAATGAAGACAACATGTACTACCCAATGTTCCTCTTTATTGAATCACTAAATGTCAACACGAATATATATTATATACACTGAAAGTTTGTCACATTTCATACAGATACATAAGTCGTATCGATACACTCCTATCGAGTTCTTCATGGTAAGTACTGGCATGTTACTCTGTTATCGACGCATTTGTAATATTTAGTGTTTGAATTAATTTAATACAGAAACAGACAAGGAAAGTTATTCAACCATTGATGAAATAAAACATGATTATTTTACTGTCAAAACAAGGGCAAACTGCTATCTGCAGTGCCGTATATGGAAGCGTCATAAACCACAAGAAGGTCTTCCCTCCAATTTTAGCTAACCTATAGCCAGGAGAAAAGCCGAATTTACACCCTGACAGGCAAACCGTAATTTTCACTTGGGGCACTCAACCGTGCGACCAAGCATTACTAGTACATCTGTACAACATACATGCCTGATTGACAACTTTACGTAAGCATGTGAAACATACATATCGTGTTAACTTCCATGATTCAACTTTATTGTCTCTTTCTCGACGCGAACAGAAGCGTCTAAGTCCGACTCACTTCTATAAAATTTCAGCTTTCTTAAAAGATGCGTTGTAAACACAAACCGAAAGTGACAAAAAAAATAAATTATTGTATTAATGAACAAAGTTAACTTATTTTTTAACAATGAATATAAACTTTGTAAATAAAAATTGTTTTTAAGAAAAAAAGGGTTAGTAAAAATGGACAATTTTAATAATGTACAGTTAACAAAAATTTGATTATGAAGTAGCAATATTATAACTTAATATATGTGTATATATATATATATATTATTTAAGTGCAAGTTAGTTTTCATACAAGTTGAAGAACATGTGATAAACCAAGCAGCCTGTTGATACTTAAAACTTTATTAAGTGTTTACTTTATCTTGTTTTAACTTACTGAGAACAAAACTCTTTACATTACCAATTACTATTATGTGAATTTCGTTTTCAAGCTGGCAAAGCACAATTATAATTAATTACACTTGTTATAAGACGTTAGTATTAGATCTATTGTATTTTGTAACACTACATTTTATTCAGGCTCTGGGGTTTGAAAGAGAAAAATAGTGTATAACAGTATTTTAAGCTTATTAAATGTAAATAACATTTCTCTGTGTATGTTCTTATAGCAAAATCACCTCGGGATATCTGCTGTGTCCACCGAGGAGAACTGAAACCCTGATTTTAGTTTTCTAAATCCGAAAATTTACCGCTGTCCCAACGAGGGAAAGTGACATTTCTGATTGAAATGGATTGAAATACACAAACTATTGAACAACATTGGAGGTCATATTTCTGACAGAGATGATTATTACAAGTCTGTCAAACAGTAACTACCTTTCTAAATGTCTATCATTTAATATGGAAATGATAACTCGTATTCTCACCGAAATATCATGTCACTTTACATATAACGTATATAAAATTTAAAAAATATATATTTTTCTCTATTCACTATTCCACCTTCTAAATTAATAAAAGTGTCATAGAACTACCCTGATTTATTTGTCAGAGTATCAGTGTCAAGTATTTATAATCGAACAGCTGCTTTGACCTCATTCCAGTTGACCAGAACAACAAACTTATAGTTCTAATTTTGAAGAATGCTTTAAAGTATAATATGTGAAAGAATGAAACAGTTTTTAACAGTAACATTCAACTAATTAATGTGATTAATTATTCTATTTTTGTAGCTTTTGTGTTAAGAATTTAAAAAATATATTTTTCTAGTTCTTGGTGTAATGATAAGTTAGTGGTAATAATTTTAAATCTTCTGAATTGGATAGGGAGAGTGTTGATAATCTAGTTTTGTAGGTGTCTGCAACTTTCTAAAATACAATCTATTTGAATTTTATATTATGAATTATAAGTCGAATGGCGATGATTGACAATACGCCTAAGTCACTTTCATTGGTGTCTTCTGAAAACAACTTGTACGAGCATAACGAATAGAAATACACTAACAATAACAATATAAAAAATTAAATCAAGAAAAACTTTAAAGAAATTATCCACAGGTATAGCTTAACTGAATCTTTAAAATCATAAAGCAAACTAAAATTCATATTTTCCCTTAAAGTTTTCTTACAGAGACAACTATTACTAATTCACACCAATAGATGACATTAAAGCATGAATATGTTATATTGCGATCAGTCGGATAATCCAGTTTACAGGTGAAGCCTATGTACAGTGCTATCTCTATTGCATTGATAAGATCCCACGTGGCATGCATGTAATTAACTCTTCCAACAATTGGTCAAGCTAATATTTAGGAATGCATACAAGCCAAATATAGTATCCTATAACAAGTGAACTAATATTTTGGAATGGGAACAAGCCTATCATAACACCCACGGAAATATCAAACTAGTAACAATAAAAATAACTGCCACTAATAAACATCAAGTCAGATTGCTGATCCTCATTATTATTAATGATCTACAGAGAAATGTACAGTAATATTTCATGTATACATGGTTTCATAACATTGTGATCTGTATTATCTGAAGTATGAGTTTCGGTTTTATATATTTTGTAGTTTGTGTTGTTCTTTACAATAGATATACTTTATCTGCAAAATAAATATTATATCGTAAAGCTAAAGTTATGTTATTGAATTACAAATTTTCTTAGCTGAGCATTAAAAAGAGAAACTAAAAACTAAAATTATTTTCTGATGTATGAGCCTATGTTTGTTTTTGAATTTCGCACAAAGCTACTCGAGGGCTATCTGTGCTAGCCGTCCCTAATTTAGCAGTGTAAGACTAGAGGGAAGGCAGCTAGTCATCACCACCCACCGCCAACTCTTGGGCTACTCTTTTACCAACGAATAGTGGGATTGACCGAATATTATAACGCCCTGACGGCTGGGAGGGCGAGCATGTTTGGCGCGACTCGAGCGCGAACCCGCGACCCTCAGATTACGATGCGCACGCCTTAACGCGCTAGGCCATAACTTCATCAGCACACAAGATACTGTGCAGTCACTTTGAATATAATAAACTCGTATTTTTAGATGGACCTTGTAATATAAATTCAAAAGGCTTCAAGTGAAGAAAGTCAGTGCAAAATTCATTTCTCATAAAAAGTATTCTTGTCTGGTAAGCAATTATCAACATAATCAGTGATGTCGAGAAACCCACTTGTTGAGAAATTTATATGCAGAAACGGCTCGTTTGGGTTGAGAAAATATTTTACATAGAAAAGCGAACAACGTTTCGACCTTCTTCGGTCATCGTCAGGTTGTTACCATGTAGAAAACGAAGCCCATGTTCAATTTCTTCTTAGCTGTATTCACACACGCTTTCTAACTTTAGAGTTCTTGTACAATAAAATTTGTCATTTTTTTTATATTGCATATACATCTACGTATGTAAAAATGCCAACTTTCTGTGCATAGTGAGAACATATTACAGAAAGAAACATTATCACCACTCGGAAATGCCCCATTCTACACAGAATCAGATCATGTAACCTGCCATAATGTAGCTGTAAATCACTGAAAACCAACACTATTATAAATGAATGTAAACAAGGTTCGATTTTCAAGATGTGTATATAAATCTGGACTTGACAAACAACACATAATTATGTAATAAGTTCTTTTATAAACAATAACTAACTATAGGAGTCGTGTGTCCCCACCGTAACAACCTAAGGAACGCTCCAGGATACACGAAACAATTACATGTATGTTTTATTGAGAACATTTAAGTGGTAAATAAAGTTTCTCGGCTCGATGTGGACAGGTAGTTAAGGCGCTTGACTAGTAATGTAAAGGTTACAGGTTCGAATCCCCATCACGGCTATGCGTAGAAATTTATTTGACTAGAAGGGCGTGTATAAATTCCCAGTGGCGCAATTAGTTAGCGCATTGGTACTTATAAGATAGTACTTGTGGGATATACCGGGATTGTGAGTTCGAACCTCACCTGGAGAATGTAACTTTCGTCCCCCCAGTAACTCAGCGGAATGTCTGCAGACCAAATTCAACCAGAATGAAAACCGGGTTTCTGGTAAGCTAGAGCACGGATAGTGTTGTGCTCAATTCAAAACAACAATAGCTTAACGTAAAACCTTCTGAAACTTTAAATTTTGTGTGTGTACGTGCATGTATCACAGTTTGGAAATGAAAAAAAATCTATAATTATTAATTGTTTTCAAATCACATAGTTTTTACAAATAGGTTTATTCAAAAGAAACACATTATTAATTTGTTTTTGATGCTTCTTTAAAATGTAGTCTATGTGGAGTCGTCACAAAAGCTACTTGACTGTCATTGGTCAAACGGATTCAAAGGTGAAAGTTGTGAAGATGAGGCGGCATGCTTAAGTTGGGATATAATTTGTAAATGTAGTCATTGAAATTTGTAGTTAGTGTTAATCATTTGAACCTTGTTATTTAATTTTTTTATGAATCACCACAGTAATATGTTATTAATCTGCTATTACTAGAATATCTTCATTATGCGGACATATTCGATACTTAAACAATGAAGAAAAGATAGATTATGACTCAGAATCCAATTCAAACTGAATGAAATTGGATGTCTTATTCGATTTTGAGCCAAATGTCGCTATCTGAATACTGAAGTGACACACCAACTTGTTATGTACATGTAGGCCTCTTGTAACCAGGCTTAGATTTAATTATAATTTTATGTTGTAAATGTACATATTGTAAGTTATTAGTAATAATGAGCGAAGGAAGTTGTAACAATGTGATAAAAATGTAGTAATATTTAAGAGTTTCTTTGTTTTGAATTTCTCGCTGAGCTACTCGAGGGCTATGCGCTCGTCGCCCCTACTTTAGCAGTGCAAGGCAACTAGTGATCACCATCGACCGTCAAATCATGGGCTTACGTTTTACCAACGAATAGTGTTATTGATTATCACCTTATAACACCCCCACGGCTGAAAGGGAGAACATGTTTGGTGCGACGGGATTCGAACCCGCGACCCTCATATTACGAGTCGAACGTAAGTTAAGAATTCCAGAATACTATATTAACAATAATTTGAGTAAATGAATAACATATATTGTTTATAATATTTACAGGGCCATTTTTCTATCGTTTTATTATTTGAATTTTGTTAGTTTAGTATTTGTAATTAAACCATGAATTATGATGCTCTTGTTTCATGCGTGAGGTCTAACAAATAGCTTAATATTTAGTATTAAATATTTGTACTGACAGTACAATAATGTTTGATACTTAGAAGTTTTTTACAATATTAATAAAGTGTTTATTTTCTTACTAACATATAATATTGTTTGTGAGGTTTATACAGTTTTTAAAGGCATTCTCTGTTGATGTTAATTATTTTAATATTTTTGTATCATTCTGCATGAAACTTAACTATTGTATTAGTTTTTGTAGTATTAGTTGGAAGAGTTTCAGAAGTGAATAAAAATTTAATTATGTAGGAAGTAGAGTATGGTATAAAGTATACATCATTTGATTAGAATAACCATTATACTTTAAGTTTATCAGTGTCTTATTTTGGGACCTATGATATTTATGTGTTTCAAAAGCTTGTTTATATACTTCAGGGGAACTTATGGGTTTAAATGGGGAAACCTAGACATTTACAAGTTATACCTTTTTCTTTCATTAATGATGCATTAGTAAAGGCAGAAATGGAATATCAGTAATCATAAAATGACGCACGTGTTACTTTGTTATAACTTGAAAACAAATTGAATAAAAAAAATGCTGCATTGACTGTAAATATCCCAGGGTACAAGCTACAGTGTGGGATCATAATATTTACCCTAGGTTTTGGAGGTGACTGAAGAAATAGGACCCACATTGCAGTGGGGATACACCATCTATCAGTCTTTATCTTTATTTGCCAGTCTCACATAAGAAATAAAGAGTAGCAATTGATATAGAATTAGAAATTAGGAGAGAGAGATGTGGGTGCTCGAGTCCATATCGTCCCACATGGTTTTGAGTTATAACAAACAAGTATAATTAATCAGAGGTTTAGGTCTGATGTTTTTTAATGCACTATTTAATTTCATTAAATGTATTTAGTTTTACTGATACATATCAATGATTGTGGTAAATATACTGACAGAAACAGGTTGTACATTGATGTTGTATAACTAAAGTTGTTAGTGTGAAATTTTATAAAATGAAAATCAAACAAATTCAAATGTTTGGAAAGACTTGAGACCTACTAGAGTGTTGATAAGATGATGCTTTTGAGAAAGTCTTTAAAAGGTTTAATGAGTGAACATGAATTTTAAAAATTTTTTTCACTGATAAGAACAACAGGAGAGGAGTTTTATGGAGGATTAGACACTTGTTCTGCAAATATTAAGGCTAATTTGTGACAACTTTGCTATTTTTCTTGTAAGAGCAAAGAAAATTAATTAGCTTATTAAAATACACTCTATGATTTTAAAAATTTAAGAATGGGTTTCTCATGGTGAAACATACTATCTCAGGATATCCATCATAAGTATAATCTTTTACTGTCTTTTCATCATTGCTTTCAGACATGGGATGACAGCAGAATTTTGGGAGCAAGTCAACTTGTCAACTAAAATTAATCAGAATTGGTCTCTGTTGGTACTAAGTTTTGTAGTCAGTAAACAAATTTTCAATATCTTGTGCAAATGTGAACAACTATTTCTGTCCTTATCATGAAGCTAGAAACAATTAAGGAATGTTATGGAGAAAAAAGTATTTAAATGTGATTGTTTGTAAATTTTTGAAACATTCTGTTGTGTACTTGATTTGGGGGAAGGAAATGAGTTTTTTCTGGAAGTTGAATTTATGTTTAAGAAATAAGAGGATTTCTTTCAGTAGGTATGGAAAAACCTATGTTACATCATACATATAAATAGAATTGTATTATTAGGGTATTTGTCTCAGTTTATGATGACAGTATTGTTTGTTTATTAAATATAATCTTCTAATGTCTACAAATAATTTGTGGTCTACGTGGAAATGACTTCAAGATTATCTCTTCACATTATTGTAGTATGTATTGTAGTGCCACTTGCATGTTAAACAACTGAGAGAACTGTTTAGAACTGGAAAATGTAATTGGTTATCTTCAAGCAGTGTTTACATTGATTAGGTTTATACAGTCTAATCAAAACTATAACTAAATCAATTGTCAATATAATAATAAACTATATGCAAATAGAGATAACAACTTTCTCTATTTTTGGTAATTCTATTTATCCAAGTAATAAAAATGTTACTTTGTTTGCTGCTGAGCACAAAGCTACATAACTGACAAATTAAATCATGAACATCAGATAATATAAAACTTTTAATTGTAAATATGCTTTAATATCTAGTTTATTAACATATAGTTAATAAATTTTGAATATAACTTATAAGGTGCACTTCAACTGAGCTTAGACTGTATGATTAACCCATTCCCATGATTCAGTTCTTCTATTTATGAAGTAATCCTAGTAGTTCTGTGAATACTTTTGAATAAATACTATCCATTCTTACACAATAAGAACAGGATTGTAAGAGAAAGTGAAGTGACTTTAACTAGTGTACAGATTGTTTACAAGTCCATGCTTTCTGTCATCCAACCTTTTTATAATCTAGCAAGTGGGATTTTTTTTTTAAACTCTTTGGATACTATCAATGGATTTATCTGACTTGACATTTAGAGCTGTTTGGTACGACAAGTGGATTTACCCAACAGTGTTGCAAAAACATTTTATTATGGTGCAACAGTTGGGTTACTCACATGTCCTTGTAATTTCCACACTGGTACAGGGTGTGTATACCTCAATAGAAAAATGTAATGCTGTATTTTATTGTTTCTCAGGATCACTGAAATAACAAAAACATTATTTTGCTGTTTGTAAAATTTAAACTGTAGATCTATTTCTGTACTTCAAAACTTTAAGTTATGGTTCTTGTTTCCGTTGAGAATCAAAGGAGTTACTGTGTACTAATTTGAAAGTTTAGTGCTCTGAGGAACTATTTTGGCATGCTAATAGTATTTTATTTATAAAACAGATTGAGCTTGTAATATGTTTAGACTAAATTTCTGATTTAATATAAATGTGCTCTTTTGCTTCCACAGTTTCTAAATGAAGATGAAATGAATTCTGACTTTGAAAAGTTTTTGTGTATTCCAAGTGTTATAATATATTATATTAAATTATTATCATATTTTAAAATTAGTTCACATACAATGAGATTGTCATTTGCCTTTTTTTTAACCATTAAAAATGTTTAATGTGATTGTTTCTCTCAATTTGCTCCCCTTTATTATTCTCCCATTTTTCATGGAGAGTTGACAATAATCCACGAGGCAGTGATGATTTTCCTATAATCTTGAGAGAGACTGACTGTGGTCGAAGCCACATGAACAGTGTGCCCCAATGGAAGCTGGATCAGGCAAACTAGCCCTCTTTCACTGCTCTTGCAGAACTTAATATTGTCAGCATCTGTAAACCGTCAATAGATGACTGTGCGGCAGCAGCAACTGACTGTATTATACAAGCAGCTGCTCAATGTATTCCTCAAACCTTGACACATTTTCCACTATATCCTCGTCCATGGTGGAATCCTGCCTGCCACATGGAACTGAAGGCTCAAAAATGGGCCTGGGATACTTTCTGAAGATATCCCACACTCTTGAACTGCATTGCTTTTCAGCGGGCCCGTGCACATGCTAGGTGGGTAAGATGTCAAAGCCAAAAGGATTCTTGGATTAAGTTCAGAACCAGCATATCTTCTACCATCTGTTCCAAAGTCATATGGGACAATATTAGAAAATGTTGTGGGCAATATAATTCTGTCCCCTTCTTTATCTTGCCGTCTGATGACCAAGAAGTAACTGATACCCTGAGCATCGCTGATACTCTAGGTAAAAGCTTTTGCCAGGTATCTAGCACTTCTCCTTCTTCTTCCTCCTTCTTAGCCATCAAGACTTGTGCAGAGGAATCACCTCTTTCCTTTTGAGGTGATTGTCTCTATAACTATAATCGTCCCTTTACACTGGTGGAACTGAAACTGGCCCTTCATTGGTCTGGCAGTACATCGGTTGGACCAGATGATGTACACTATGATATGCTGTGCCATCTACCTCTTTCTTCTCTTGCTATTTTTCCAATTGTTTTTAACTGGACCTGGCAGGAGAATGTTTTTCCTATTGTCTGGTACCAGGCTATTGTCCTACCTTCTCTAAGCCTGGGAAGGACCCCAAGATTCCTTCAAACTACCATCCAATTGCTTTGACGAGCTGTCTCTGTAAGACCTCAGAGAGGATGGTTAGTGCTTGTCTTGTTTGGTTCTTTGAATCAAAGAACCTCCTCCTGCCCACCCAGTGTGGGTTCTGATGACAACACTCAACCATGGACCACCTGATACAACATCTTGTATCAATATTCTTTGACATTGAGAAGGCTTACGATACAACATGGAGGTATAGCATTTTGCGAGACCTCCATATATATGTGTTACGTGGCCATTTGCCATTTTTATTGAACACTTTTTATTGGACAGGCAATTTCAAAGGTTTGACACTTTCCCATTCTTTTCTTGGAGTCCCTCAAAGCTGTGTTCTATGTTTCACACTTTTCAGTATAAAAAATTAATGCCATCACTGAACAACTCTCTCTCACTGTTACAAATGGGCTCTATGTCTATGACTTTCATTTCTCACATCAGTTGTCGAGCATGAGGTATATTGAATGGCAGCTATAGACTGTTATAAAATCAAAATAATTTTTCATATTTATTCTTGGATAACATTGCTGTATCCACTGGTCAGCCAATCCCACCATGACTTCTTTAAGGTAGACATGCTTGATTGGAAATACTGTCTGCTATTTGCTGAACATCTTTTGAACCATTCTTCCATTTCCATTTATACCTACAGTTTGAACTCAGATGACTGTGTGGGCTCTGCCATGGTTTGTTGTGGTTCTGTAGTTGCTCGAAGAATCCCCCTCTACAGCTTCTATGTTCACTGCTGAACTGTATGTCTCTTGCCCTGGGTTATGTAAAACTAAGCATTACTCAAACTGCCAGTGCTCTACTGGTCATGGAATCACTTCATGTTGGTTCTCACCATGTTCTCCCCAATATTCAAAACCGAATGTCCCATTTCCCTATAACATGTACTTCTATCCAGTTTTTCTGGAAACCAGGCTACATTAGTATTTGTGGGAATGAGATTGCTGACACCGTAGCTAAGTCTATCTGCTCTGGCACTATCACTGCTCTGCCTATCCAATACATGGACTATGGTCCTGTAATCAAGGCTCTGTGTCAACTGGTAGTTGACTTGGAGCATTATAATCTAAACTTGTAACTTTTAATATATATTAATATAAGATTTTATCATTCCATGGTAAATGTTTCAGTTAATAATTTTTTAAAGTAGTTTATGAACTTTACTGAAACTGCCTAGGCCCATTGGACCAAACCCATAACTATTTGTACCCATTAGTTTACATACTAGCAACTTCTAATATATTAAGTGTATATTCACAAAATTTGGTAGATTTTTACTGAACATTACAAGGCTGTTGCACACGAAAAGTCATAATTTTTAATAGATAATTTGTTTTATTAATATTTGTTCATGTGCATTTTAACCTGGGGATTAACTCTCAGTCTTCTACTTTGAGTTATCATTATTATCACAACATAACAAAAAAGGATGTCTTTCAAAAATAAACCTCCCATGGACTTTGTGGAGTACTTTCATAAGAAATTTTGTAATACTGAATCAAGTAATACATGTTTTTAGCCTTTCTGCAATAAAATATAAAATAAATCAAGTATAAAACCTTGGTATTTTCGTAAATTCATAATAATACTTGGTTTTCCGAAATATAAAATTCCTGGTCTTAAAAGAGTTGGTTAAACAATATGTTTATAAAGATGCAAGTAATACATAAATTGCTCTAAAAATTAACATCCAGGAGTTGCAAATTATCAAAGAAATCACCATCAAATACTGGTTGCCAACATTCGTATATAGATTTAAGAACTAAGTTAATTCTAAATAAGTTCATGAATGTTAATCATACTGTATTTTTATCATGTGTAAAGTATAGGTTAGGTGAGGTCAGGTTAGGTTAGGTTTAGGTTAGGTTACAGTTAGTTTAGGTTAGGGTTAGGTCAGGATAGGTTAGGTTAGGTTTAGGTTAGGATTAGTTAAGGTTATTTTAGGGTTTGGGTTAGGTTTAGGTTAGGTCAGGTCAGTATTAACAATTTGAGATGTTACTTATTTTTAGATGTACATATTTAGTAAGAATAATCACCAAAATATCATGAAAGTTCAATAATTGCAGTAAAAACTTGTATAATTTTTATTTCTGTTTTTTAAAATTTAGACTTTGGCAAGGGATGTGAGAACCATACATTGTTATTTTCTTGAATTTTAAATACATGTTACAAATTAGACAATATTATAAGGAATTGAAATATTTGCTGTTGTAATGCTATCAATATTAATGTGTTCAATTTGTAAACAAGATGATAAATTAAATTGTTTTTTTAATTGGTCAGTGGAATGTGCAAGTTATCAGGAATGACATATTTTATTTGAAAGAACTCTTTGGTTCTGGTTCTGATACACTGCTTGCCAAAATCTTAAGGCCAATGAACATAAAGAGAAAATATGCATTTTGCATTGTTAGACTCAACCACTTATTTGAGAAGAGCTTCAAAAGAGGAAAATAAGAAAAATGAAAATAAAAATAAAAAAAACTTTTTTAGCATTTAATAGGGAAAATGAACACTATGAAATTAGCCTAAATACAAGCTGGTCAAAAGATTAAGACCATACTGAAACGAAGTGCTAACCAGTAAACATTCAATGAAATTTAGTCATTTGTGTTCAAGCATTAGCATTGTCAACATTTCCCACTGATATCTCCTGTGTTACATTGGGTAAAAACATGGCAAAGGCTAAAAAAGTTGACAGAATTTAAATGTAGCAGAATTGTTGAGCGCAAAAGCAAGGTCTCTCTCAACGTGCTGTAGTGGGTGGGATTGGGCGTAGTAAAACTGCTGATGCAAATTTCTTAAAAGACCCTGAGGGATACCGAACGAGAATTTCAAGTGGTTGACCCAAGAAAATTTCCCTGGCGTTGAACAGGAGGATTCGAGGGGTTGTCCAGCAAGACACCAGCTAATCGTCGAACCAGATTAAGGCCCTCACGGATGCAAAATGCAGCTCAAGAACAATAATACAGCATCTATGAGAGAAAGGCTTTAAAATCATAAACATCTTCAAAAGCCATGCTTCCTTCCACACCACAAAACAGCTGAAAAGCACCAAATATGGGATGTAGAAAAGTGGACGAAGGTTTTGTTCTCTGATGAGAAGAAATTTAACCTGGATGGTCCAGATGGCTTCCAATGTTACTGGCACGATAAAGATATCCCACCGGAGACATTTATTACACGACCCAGTTTAGGAGGTTCCATCATGATCTAGGGTGCTTTCTTCTTAAATGAAACAATGTATAACCATACAGGGGCATCAAAGAGCAGCTGGCTACATTGGCATTTTGGAGAGAGCATCCTTATTGACTGAAGGCTCTCGCTTGTGTGGATACCACTGGATCTTTCAGCGGGATAACGCTGCAATCCACAATGCCTGGAAGACAAAGGACTTTTTCATGGCAAATAACGTGATTCTTTTGGACCATCCAGCTTGTTCGTCCGAACTGAACCCCATTAAAAATGTTTGGGGGTGGATGGGAAGGGAAGTCTATAGAAATGGATGTCAATTCCAAATCCTGCATAATCTTTGTGAAACCATCTTCACCACTTGGAATAACATTCCAGCCAGCCTTCTGCAAATGCTTATATCTACCATGCCAAAGCAAATGTTTGCAGTTATTCACAATGACAGCAACAACTCACTACTGAGACCTCTTGTTGGGCATTTCCTACCCTGTTTAGGACTTCTTTTTGGTATGGTCTTACATTTTTGACCAGCTAATATTTAGACTAATTTCAGTGTTCACATTTTCCATATTAAATGCTAAAAAAGTTGTTTTCTTATTTTCCTTTTTCTTATTTTCATCTTTGAAGCTCTATTCAAATAAGTGATTGAGTCTAAGAATGCAAAATGCATATTTTTTCTTTATGTTCATTGGCCTTAAGATTTTGGCCAGCAGCACATCTACTTTTCAGGCATTTAGTGTTCTGTCAGTTGTGGAATATTAGTGTTTTAGATTTTAATTGTGCATAAAATCCATTTTTCAAAAATGTGAAATTCAGGTTTTAACTTGTTCTTGTTTTTCAACCCTGTAGTCCTAATATGGTTTTTATCATTTATATCTTGCATACAGCCATTACTGACACATACTGTTGTTCTCAACACTGTATCTATGAACATGGTTTTACCATTTATATTTTGTATACAGCCATTACTGACACCTACTGTTGTTCTCAACACTGTATCTATAAACATGGTTTTTACCATTTATATTTTGTATACAGCTGTTACTGACATCTATTGTTGTTTTCAACTCTGTATCTATGAACATGGTTTTACCATTTATATTTTGTATACAGCCGTTACTGATGTCTATTGTTGTTCTCAACTCTGTATCTATGAACATGGTTTTTACCATTTTTATTTTGTATACAGCCATTACTGACATCTGTTGTTGTTCTCAACTCTGTATCTATGAACATGGTTTTCACCATTTATATCTTGTTTACAGCCATTACTGACGTCTATTGTTGTTCTCAACTCTGTATCTATGAACATGGTTTTACCATTTATATCTTGTATACAGCCACTACTGACATCTACTGTTGTTGCTCTCAACCATTCAGCTGTGAATATGGTTTTTATCACTGATATCTTACAAATAACTGTTAGTAACTGGCTCTGTTTTCAGAACTAGTGATACGTTTTATAATAAATCCAGTAGTATAGTAGTTTGGAATGTCTATCATAGTTGATTACTTTGCTCATATTGTTTTTAGAACATGGTACACATACTGTGTTTGTTTTTCAATGTATATCAAACTCGAACAGTGTTTGTGCTCATGTTGCTAGTTTTTTATCTAGGAAAGCAGTATGGTAGTCATGCCGTATTTCCTTTGGAATGTTTACCACCACTATTCCAAGAACAGTTAGAACACTGTTGTCGTCAATTTAAAGAGTACCAAGAAGTTACCATTAAGGAGAACTTGCGTCTGTGGGACCAAATACAAGATGAAGACTCTTCCCTTTTAGACTACTTAAAGGATGAATGTGTGAAGTTCTTTCAGAAGTAGAATATCAACTATCTAGAAACCAACAAGAGGATTATAAAAGATAGCAGACCTAATGTGGTAATTGTATAACTTTTTTCTTTACAACTGATCATTCTAATTAGAGCAAAGTTTTTTGTTATAATTATAACATCATATTTATTATATAACTGTTTTACTCTACTTGATAAACTTTGCTTGTTTCATAAAAGTGGAATAAAAAATAATTTTAACTTTCATTGTTACAGAGATTTTTTTATCAGTTCTATAACTGTTAAAATGTACAAGTTCTAAACTGATTATGAGATTTGTAAAGCATTCACTGCAACAGTAAGTGAACCAAATATTGATAAAAAGTTATTAGACATAATCCATAAAAATGAATTGAGGTAATAGTTTTATCATTGGATTGAAAGTTTTTCAATTGGTCATTTCCTTTAAGTATTAACGTTTCTTATGTGCATTTGGTCATCTCCTTTAAGTATTAACGTTTCTTATGTACATTTGGTCATCTCCTTTAAGTATTAACGTTTCGTATGTACATTTGATCATCTCCTTTAAGTATTAACGTTTCTTATGTGCATTTGGTCATCTCCTTTAAGTATTAACGTTTCTTATGTGCATTTGGTCATCTCCTTTAAGTATTAACGTTTCTTATGTACGTTTGGTCATCTCCTTTAAGTATTAACGTTTCTTATGTACATTTGGTCATCTCCTTTAAGTATTAACGTATCTTACGTACATTTGGTCATTTCCTCTAAGTATTAACGTTTCTTGTGAACATTTGGTCATCTCCTTTAAGTATTAACATTTCTTATGAACATTTGGTCATCTCCTTTAAGTATTAACATTTCTTATGAACATTTGGTCATCTCCTTTAAGTATTAACGTTTCTTATGTGCATTTGGTCATCTCCTTTAAGTATTAACGTTTCTTATGTGCATTTGGTCATCTCCTTTAAGTATTAACGTTTCTTATGTGCATTTGGTCATCTCCTTTAAGTATTAACGTTTCTTATGTGCATTTGGTCATCTCCTTTAAGTATTAACGTTTCTTATGTGCATTTGGTCATCTCCTTTAAGTATTAACGTTTCTTATGTGCATTTGGTCATCTCCTTTAAGTATTAACGTTTCTTAACATTTGGTCATCTCCTTATGTGCATTTGGTCATCTCCTTTAAGTATTAACGTTTCTTATGTGCATTTGGTCATCTCCTTTAAGTATTAACGTTTCTTATGTGCATTTGGTCATCTCCTTTAAGTATTAACGTTTCTTATGTGCATTTAACGTTTCTTATGTGCATTTGGTCATCTCCTTTAAGTATTAACGTTTCTTATGTGCATTTGGTCATCTCCTTTAAGTATTAACGTCATTCTTATTGTTTCTTACATTTGGTCATCTCCTTTAAGTATTAACGTTTCTTATGTACATTTGGTCATCTCCTTTGTCATCTCCTTTAAGTATTAACGTTTCTTATGTGCATTTGGTCATCTCCTTTAAGTATTAACGTTTCTTATGTGCATTTGGTCATCTCCTTTAAGTATTAACGTTTCTTATGTGCATTTGGTCATCTCCTTTAAGTATTAACGTCATTCTTATTGTTTCATTTGGTCATCTCCTTTAAGTATTAACATTTGGTCATTCTTTAAGTATTAACGTTTCTTATGCATTTGGTCATCTCCTTTAAGTATTAACGTTTCTTATGTGCATTTGGTCATCTCCTTTAAGTATTAACGTTTCTTATGTGCATTTGGTCATCTCCTTTAAGTATTAACGTTTCTTATGTGCATTTGGTCATCTCCTTTAAGTATTAACGTTTCTTATGTGCATTTGGTCATCTCCTTTAAGTATTAACGTTTCTTATGTGCATTTGGTCATCATCCTTTAAGTATTCCTTTAAGTATTAACGTTTCGTTTCTTATGTGCATTTGGTCATCTCCTTTAAGTATTAACGTTTCTTATGTGCATTTGGTCATCTCCTTTAAGTATTAACGTTTCTTATGTGCATTTGGTCATCTCCTTAAGTATTAACGTTTCTTATGTATTTGGTCATCTCCTTTAAGTATTAACGTTTCTTATGTGCATTTGGTCATCTCCTTTAAGTATTAACGTTTCTTATGTGGTCATTTAAGTATTAACGTTTCTTATGTCATCATCTCCTTTAAGTATTAACGTTTCTTATTTGTGTATTAACGTTTCATTTGGTCATCTCCTTTAAGTATTAACGTTTCTTAAGTATTAACGTTTCTTGCATTTGGTCATCTCCTTTAAGTATTAACGTTTCTTATGTGCATTTGGTCATCTCCTTTAAGTATTAACGTTTCTTATGTGCATTTGGTCATCTCCTTTAAGTATTAACGTTTCTTATGTGCATTTGGTCATCTCCTTTAAGTATTAACGTTTCTTATGTACTTTCCTTTAAGTATTAACGTTTCTTATGTGCATTTGGTCATCTCCTTTAAGTATTAACGTTTCTTATGTGCATTTGGTCATCTCCTTTAAGTATTAACGTTTCTTATGTGCATTTGGTCATCTCCTTTAAGTATTAAGTATTAACGTTTCTTATGTGCATTTGGTCATCTCCTTTAAGTATTAACGTTTCTTATGTGTGCATTTGGTCATCTCCTTTAAGTATTAATTAACATTTGGTCATCTCCTTTAAGTATTAACGTTTCTTATGTGCATTTGGTCGTTTCTTATGTTATGTATTAACGTTTCATTTGGTCATCTCCTTTAAGTATTAACGTTTCTTATGTGCATTTGGTCATCTCCTTTAAGTATTAACGTTTCTTATGTGCATTTGGTCATCTCCTTTAAGTATTAACGTTTCTTATGTGCATTTGGTCATCTCCTTTAAGTATTAACGTTTCTTTCTTATGTCCATTTGGTCATCTCCTTTAAGTATTAACGTTTCTTATGTGCATTTGGTCATCTCCTTTAAGTATTAACGTTTCTTATGTGCATTTGGTCATCTCCTTTAAGTATTAACGTTTTTATGTGCATTTGGTCATCTCCTTTAAGTATTAACGTTTCTTATGTACATTTGGTCATCTCCTTTAAGTATTAACGTTTCTTATGTGCATTTGGTCATCTCCTATTAAGTATTAACATTTTCTTTCTTATGTGCATTTGGTCATCTCCTTTAAGTATTAACGTTTCTTATGTGCATTTGGTCATTAACGTATTAACGTTTCTTATGTGCATTTGGTCATCTCCTTTAAGTATTAACGTTTCTTATGTGCATTTGGTCATCTCCTTTAAGTATTAACGTTTCTTATGTGCATTTGGTCATCTCCTTTAAGTATTAACGTTTCTTATGTGCATTTGGTCATCTCCTTTAAGTATTAACGTTTCTTATGTGCATTTGGTCATCTCCTTTAAGTATTAACGTTTCTTATGTGCATTTGGTCATCTCCTTTAAGTATTTACATTTGGTCATCTCCTTTAAGTATTAACGTTTCTTATGTGCATTTGGTCATCTCCTTTAAGTATTAACGTTTCTTATGTGCATTTGGTCATCTCCTTTAAGTATTAACGTTTCTTATGTGCATTTGGTCATCTCCTTTAAGTATTAACGTTTCTTATGTGCATTTGGTCATCTCCTTTAAGTATTAACGTTTCTTATGTAACATTTGGTCATCTCCTTTAAGTATTAACGTTTCTTATGTGCATTTGGTCATCTCCTTTAAGTATTAACGTTTCTTATGTGGTCATCTCCATTTGGTCATCTCCTTTAAGTATTAACGTTTCTTATGTGCATTTGGTCATCTCCTTTAAGTATTAACGTTTCTTATGTGCATTTGGTCATCTCCTTTAAGTATTAACGTTTCTTATGTGCATTTGGTCATCTCCTTTAAGTATTAACGTTTCTTATGTGCATTTGGTCATCTCCTTTAAGTATTAACGTTTCTTATGTGCATTTGGTCATCTCCTTTAAGTATTAACGTTTCTTATGTGCATTTGGTCATCTCCTTTAAGTATTAACGTTTCTTATGTACATTTGGTCATCTCCTTTAAGTATTAACGTTTCTTATGTGCATTTGGTCATCTCCTTTAAGTATTAACGTTTCTTATGTGCATTTGGTCATCTCCTTTAAGTATTAACGTTTCTTATGTACATTTGGTCATCTCCTTTAAGTATTAACGTTTCTTATGTACATTTGGTCATCTCCTTTAAGTATTAACGTTTCTTATGTACATTTGGTCATCTCCTTTAAGTATTAACGTTTCTTATGTGCATTTGGTCATCTCCTTTAAGTATTAACGTTTCTTATGTGCATTTGGTCATCTCCTTTAAGTATTAACGTTTCTTATGTGCATTTGGTCATCTCCTTTAAGTATTAACGTTTCTTATGTGCATTTGGTCATCCTTTAAGTATTCCATTTTCAAGTATTAACGTTTCTTATGTACATTTGGTCATCTCCTTTAAGTATTAACGTTTCTTATGTGCATTTGGTCATCTCCTTTAAGTATTAACGTTTCTTATGTGCATTTGGTCATCTCCTTTAAGTATTAACGTTTCTTATGTGCATTTGGTCATCTCCTATTAACGTATTAACGTTTCTTATGTGCATTTGGTCATCTCCTTTAAGTATTAACGTTTCTTATGTGCATTTGGTCATCTCCTTTAAGTATTAACGTTTCTTATGTGCATTTGGTCATCTCCTTTAAGTATTAACGTTTCTTATGTGCATTTGGTCATCTCCTTTAAGTATTAACGTTTCTTATGTACATTTGGTCATCTCCTTTAAGTATTAACGTTTCTTATGCATTTGGTCATCTCCTTTAAGTATTAACGTTTCTTATGCATTTGCATTTGGTCATCTCCTTTAAGTATTAACGTTTCTTATTCATTTGGTCATCTCCTTTAAGTATTAACGTTTCTTATGTGCATTTGGTCATCTCCTTTAAGTATTAACGTTTCTTATGTGCATTTGGTCATCTCCTTTAAGTATTAACGTTTCTTATGTCATCTCCATTTGGTCATCTCCTTTAAGTATTAACGTTTCTTATGTGCATTTGGTCATCTCCTTTAAGTATTAACGTTTCTTATGTGCATTTGGTCATCTCCTTTAAGTATTAACGCATTTTTCTTAGTATTAACGTTTCTTATGTGCATTTGGTCATCTCCTTTAAGTATTAACGTTTCTTATGTGCATTTGGTCATCTCCTTTAAGTATTAACGTTTCTTATGTGCATTTGGTCATCTCCTTTAAGTATTAACGTTTCTTATGTGCATTTGGTCATCTCCTTTAAGTATTAACGTTTCTTATGTGCATTTGGTCATCTCCTTTAAGTATTAACGTTTCTTATTACATTTTATGTAACGTTTCATTTGGTCATCTCCTTTAAGTATTAACGTTTCTTATGTACATTTGGTCATCTCCTTTAAGTATTAACGTTTCTTATGTACATTTGGTCATCTCCTTTAAGTATTAACGTTTCTTATGTGCATTTGGTCATCTCCTTTAAGTATTAACGTTTCTTATGTGCATTTGGTCATCTCCTTTAAGTATTAACGTTTCTTATGTGCATTTGGTCATCTCCTTTAAGTATTAACGTTTCTTATGTCATTTGGTCATCTCCTTTAAGTATTAACGTTTCATTTGGTCATCTCCTTTAAGTATTAACGTTTCTTATGTGCATTTGGTCATCTCCTTTAAGTATTAACGTTTCTTATGTGCATTTGGTCATCTCCTTTAAGTATTAACGTTTCTTATGTGCATTTGGTCATCTCCTTTAAGTATTAACGTTTCTTATGTGCATTTGGTCATCTCCTTTAAGTATTAACGTTTCTTATGTGCATTTGGTCATCTCCTTTAAGTATTAACGTTTCTTATGTGCATTTGGTCATCTCCTTTAAGTATTAACGTTTCTTATGTGCATTTGGTCATCTCCTTTAAGGTGCATTTGGTCATCTCCTTTAAGTATTAACGTTTCTTATGTACATTTGGTCATCTCCTTTAAGTATTAACGTTTCTTATGTACATTTGGTCATCTCCTTTAAGTATTAACGTTTCTTATGTGCATTTGGTCATCTCCTTTAAGTATTAACGTTTCTTATGTGCATTTGGTCATCTCCTTTAAGTATTAACGTTTCTTATGTGCATTTGGTCATCTCCTTTAAGTATTAACGTTTCTTATGTGCATTTGGTCATCTCCTTTAAGTAATTAACGTCATCTCCTTTAAGTATTAATGTGCATTTGGTCATCTCCTTTAAGTATTAACGTTTCTTATGTGCATTTGGTCATCTCCTATTAAGTATTAACGTTTCTTATGTACATTTGGTCATCTCCTTTAAGTATTAACGTTTCTTATGTGCATTTGGTCATCTCCTTTAAGTATTAACGTTTCTTATGTGCATTTGGTCATCTCCTTTAAGTATTAACGTTTCTTATGTGCATTTGGTCATTTGGTTTCCTATGTCATTTGGTCATCTCCTTTAAGTATTAACGTTTCTTATGTGCATTTGGTCATCTCCTATTAAGTATTAACGTTTCTTATGTACATTTGGTCATCTCCTTTAAGTATTAACGTTTCTTATGTACATTTGGTCATCTCCTTTAAGTATTAACGTTTCTTATGTGCATTTGGTCATCTCCTTTAAGTATTAACGTTTCTTATGTGCATTTGGTCATCTCCTTTAAGTATTAACGTTTCTTATGTGCATTTGGTCATCTCCTTTAAGTATTAAGTATTAACGTATTCTTATGTGCATTTGGTCATCTCCTTTAAGTATTAACGTTTCTTATGTGCATTTGGTCATCTCCTTTAAGTATTAACGTTTCTTATGTGCATTTGGTCATCTCCTTTAAGTATTAACGTTTCTTATGTACATTTGGTCATCTCCTTTAAGTATTAACGTTTCTTATGTGCATTTGGTCATCTCCTTTAAGTATTAACGTTTCTTATGTGCATTTGGTCATCTCCTTTAAGTATTAACGTTTCTTATGTACATTTGGTCATCTCCTTTAAGTATTAACGTTTCTTATGTGCATTTGGTCATCTCCTTTAAGTATTAACGTTTCTTATGTACATTTGGTCATCTCCTTTTAAGTATTAACGTTTCTTATGTGCATTTGGTCATCTCCTTTAAGTATTAACGTTTCTTATGTGCATTTGGTCATCTCCTTTAAGTATTAACGTTTCTTATGTGCATTTGGTCATCTCCTTTAAGTATTTTCGTTTCTTTAAGTATTTATGTGCATTTGGTCATCTCCTTTAAGTATTAACGTTTCTTATGTGCATTTGGTCATCTCCTTTAAGTATTAACGTTTCTTATGTACATTTGGTCATCTCCTTTAAGTATTAACGTTTCTTTAAGTATTTATGTGCATTTGGTCATCTCCTTTAAGTATTAACGTTTCTTATGTGCATTTGGTCATCTCCTTTAAGTATTAACGTTTCTTATGTGCATTTGGTCATCTCCTTTAAGTATTAACGTTTCTTATGTACATTTGGTCATCTCCTTTAAGTATTAACGTTTCTTATGTGCATTTGGTCATCTCCTTTAAGTATTAACGTTTCTTATGTGCATTTGGTCATCTCCTTTAAGTATTAACGTTTCTTATGTGCATTTGGTCATCTCCTTTAAGTATTAACGTTTCTTATGTGCATTTGGTCATCTCCTTTAAGTATTAACGTTTCTTATGTGCATTTGGTCATCTCCTTTAAGTATTAACGTTTCTTATGTACATTTGGTCATCTCCTTTAAGTATTAACGTTTCTTATGTACATTTGGTCATCTCCTTTAAGTATTAACGTTTCTTATGTGCATTTGGTCATCATCTCCTTTAAGTATTAACGTTTCTTATGTACATTTGGTCATCTCCTTTAAGTATTAACGTTTCTTATGTAATCTCCGTTTCTTATGCATTTGTCATCTCCTTTAAGTTTAACGGTCATCTCCTTTAAGTATTAACGTTTCTTATGTACATTTGGTCATCTCCTTTAAGTATTAACGTTTCTTATGTGCATTTGGTATTAACGTTTCTTATCATTTGGTCATCTCCTTTAAGTATTAACGTTTCTTATGTGCATTTGGTCATCTCCTTTAAGTATTAACGTTTCTTATGTGCATTTGGTCATCTCCTTTAAGTATTAACGTTTCTTATGTGCATTTTCATCTCCTTTAAGTATTATTAACGTCATTCCTAAGTATTAACGTTTCTTATGCATTTGGTCATCTCCTTTAAGTATTAACGTTTCTTATGTGCATTTGGTCATCTCCTTTAAGTATTAACGTTTCTTATGTACATTTGGTCATCTCCTTTAAGTATTAACGTTTCTTATGTGCATTTGGTCATCTCCTTTAAGTATTAACGTTTCTTATGTGCATTTGGTCATCTCCTTTAAGTATTAACGTTTCTTATGTGCATTTGGTCATCTCCTAAGTATTAACGTTTCTTATGTGCATTTGTTCATCTCCTTTAAGTATTGTTTCTTATGCATTTGGTCATCTCCTTTAAGTATTAACGTTTCTTATGTGCATTTGGTCATCTCCTTTAAGTATTAACGTTTCTTATTTGTCATTTGGTCATCTCCTCCTTTAAGTATTAAAGTATTAACATTTGGTCATCTCCTTTAAGTATTAACGTTTCTTATGTGCATTTGGTCATCTCCTTTAAGTATTAACGTTTCTTATGTGCATTTGGTCATCTCCTTTAAGTATTAACGTTTCTTATGTCCTTTAAGTACATTTGGTCATCTCCTTTAAGTATTAACGTTTCTTATGTGCATTTGGTCATCTCCTTTAAGTTCGCATCATTCCCCTTCGCGCCAAACATGCTCGCCCCTTTAGCCGTGGGGCGTTATAATGTGACGGTCTATCCCACTATTCGTTGGTAAAAAAAGTAGCCCAAGAGTTGGCGGTGGGTGGTGATGACTAGCCGCCTTCCCTCTAGTCTTACACTGCTAAATTAGGGACGGCTAGCACAGATATTCCCCGAGTAGCTTTGTGCGAAATTCAAAACAAACACACACAGTATACATAAAATAATCACATTCAGATGTTGACTACAGCTACTTTGAAAGTCGGTCTTCATTGGTGGTTGTTCAGTCTATCAAGTAATAAATTTGTTAACAAACACATCCATAGACTTTGAGATTAGAGGTTAAAATTAATTCTAAAATATTAACTGTTTACTGTATAATCTGGTCACATGTAAACAAACATGAAAGTGTGGATGGATTTCATATTTCTTTTGTGACTTACATTGAATAAATGTTACAAAAATTATAAATTTTGAGTAAAACTGTTCATTACAGATTTATAATTATTTTTTACATTTTACTCTTAAATGTCAAAGTAAACCTTGACATTTGCTTTTTTTCAGAATTCAAGCTTCGTCACGTTATTCCAAAGTTTCTCCAATTTAAAGAACCAAACCAAAATTTTCGTTAGCTTATCAAATTTCTCTAAAGAGACTGTTGGTTTGTTTTAAATTTGGCTCCAAGCTACCAAGGATTATCTTCACTAGTCGTCCGTAATTTAGCAGTGAAAGAAGAGAGCACCTAGAAATCACTACACACCAACAACTCATTCACACACACACACAACAGTTCAGTAATGTGTACTCTACTTACCTTACGATCGTTGTTACCAGTGTTCAATACACCGGTGTACTAAAACAAGTGGTACCAGTGGACCGAAGACAAATTCCTCGACGTGAACATGTTCAAAATTTGAGGCTGAATTGATTGACTAATAGCGTTCATTCATAGTTTCATCCTGGCGACCTGATTGTTAACCTAAGTAATTGTAACATAAATAATCAGAGTAAATCAGTTCTAGCTAAAGGTCTTTATTTCTCTTTTTCACCACTTAAATTCAGTGTATATAGTTTAAGAAATGAAGTTTAAGAGAAAACTTCTTTCAATAAACGGTACCATAGTTAATACATAAAAAATTACTGTTTGTATCAGCTGAATCGAATACTTTTCCCCTGCAGTACTTGATGTAAAAAAAAATCTTTATTTTTCTTAGAAACCTTCACTTTTTCTAAAGTTTTCAGAATCACGCTATCTAAAACAGCTCAGTGTTCGCTAACACTAATTACTAAGCCTCTGGCAGAGTTAAGAGTAACGTAAATGATATTTCCAAAATGTGCAACTTTTGTTTCTTATTTCAAGAATTTAATTCAGATTTATCGAATGATCTTATGTGAATATACAATTAAAATATTTATACAAAACTTTATACCTACAAATTGTACTGGTCGAGTACCCATGAAAATGCAAGGTGAAACTTTTCACCATAAAATTTAGTTCTTTCTTCGCACAGCTCGGTTCTTACTTTAAGATTTCGTCTCCTTAATTACTATATGCAAATATTCAATAATATTATGCTTACATTTTATTGTTGTCTTTCTCAGTTTGTATTGGTTAGAAATCAAGCAATATATCATGCTTGAAGTACCTGGCTGCCAGATGTTCTGGTGAAGGTAATACAGTGAACAGGAGAAACTTTTCATACCAGTGCAATTAATCCTTCATTTTTCCCCACCATTGGGTGCTACATCTGTTGCACACTGACGAGTTTAGTGGAATATCAGTATTTGTTCTGTCAAACGCATATTTAATGTCAACACCAATTGTTTTTTTTTCAGTGCCAGAAAGTCCAACATTTTTTCACAGTTACATGGAGAACATAACGAATAAATACCGGTTGTGAGTTGTCTTGTATGACTGTAGAATCGTCAGGAAGCTAAGCTGAATACGAGAGAATTCTTTAAAGCTCCATTTGCATTTCGCGTGCGACTAGTGCTGATCTGGAGATGCATCTCTCTTTAGTGTGGCGTGAAGCTACTGGATTGTTACTGTTAATCACTGGTTTATTGTTATTTGA